>NC_053428.1:104186167-104382117 GCF_007990345.1 Gossypium hirsutum | reverse complement strand
ATGAGTTAAATTTGATTTATTATATGGCATTAAGATGTGAACTTAAAAATGTAGTCATATGTGGAATACATATCTATAGTGACATTGTAAACACATACATCCATTCGCATCAACATAGTAATAGTGAGGATGGTCCGATATACAAACATACATAACAGTGTAAATTGAATTATGAATGTTTAACAAGATGGTAAACTAGTGAATATTGATTAAGCTAAGGAGCTAAAGGAGAGAATAACAAAGGCAAGAAAAATCACTGAGTAGCCGAGTTGGAACCGCTTACCCAACACAAGGTAAAGTCATTAAGCATGTAGTTGGTATTATTTCAAATGGTCATAATGTTTATGTATTGATGCTGAATGGATGAATAAATATACATATATATATATATGCATGTACGTATGTGATGATGAAATTGTTGAATGAAAGAAAAGTGATACAGTGGTGGCGAGCTATTGAGTTCTATGTGCGGATAAGCGGTGATTGTTACGTGGGCACTAGTGTGCGGTTGATGATATAGCACTGAGTGTGCGGCTCAATATACATGTGAATCATTATGGACACTATGTGTGTGACACTATGAGTCGATCGCGGACAGCGATCGGGTAAGTGTCTGAGTACATGGCTAAAGGTGCTGCTTATCTTGGTTGAGCTCGTAAGTTTGAACCTATTGACAAATATACTTGAAGTCGTACATAAAATTTATCGTAGGATGGGTGAAAGGCCGTTAGTCGTTTGATTGTAAGAACATTGTATGAATGTTCCTTGATGATTTGGTTGGCATGTTATGATATGTTAACTATTTGTTGTGGTTTTGTTCATTTGTTTCTTTTTATTTGTTTCTTTTTTTTTTTGGTTTTTTTTGGTTTTCTTTTTCGTGGCGTATCGATACGAAGCATTTGTTTTTTTTTGCTTAGAATTTTGCTGTATAAGCTATTACGTGTGTTTGAACTTTGGCATGTAAACTTAAGCCATGCGAAATGGCACGAATGTCGATTGAGTTGGATCAAGGGTAGGCATGAAATGGACCTAGTACTTTCGTAACAGATGCTGCAGCAGCAGTGTCATGAGATTGAAAAATCATAAAATAGTAGGAGTAGAATTAATTGATGAATAAATTATGTAATCGAAGCTCGATGAGTCTGTTTTCATGAGGAAGTAACGAAAAGATCATATGGGCAGTATATTAAGAGATAATCAGATTTTGTGGGACAGGGCCAGAACGGTTTCTGGATTCCTGCTCCGACTTTGGAAATTCACTATAAATTAACCAGAGATAATTAGGGGTCGTACCATATATGTACAGATTCCTCTCTGAGTCTAGTTTTCATAGAACAAACGGCATCAGTATTGAAGCCCCGTGCAGGGAGATATCCAAGTCGTAATGGGCAAAGGTCAGTGTAGTCGACCCCTGCAACATGGGAGACTTTGACTAATAAACTGTACTAATTGGCCCAACCAAAATTCTAGAAAAAAATACATAGATGGGCACATGAGTCTAGTTTCTGGAAAAATTACGAAACTGATTTTCGAGTTACGAAACTCAAGATATGATTTCTAAAACGACTAGTACACAGATTGGGCAGTGTCTGGAAAATAAATTTTATAAGGGGTTAAAGTCAGTTAACACCTCGTGTTCGACTCCGGTGTCGGTTTCGGGTTCGGGGTGTTACATTTGATTGGTATCAGAGCTATGGTTTAGTCGGTTCTAGGACTACCATAGCGCGTATGAGTCTAGCTATACATGCCGAATGTTAATGTTTAAAGTGTGATGACTTCTGACGGTTGAAATGTTTTGTTTTGATTAGTAAATGGACCCCGGTGAAGAAAGAACCCTAGCGGATGACGATGAGAGCGTAGCGGCTGCTCCTGCACAAGGGACGCCGCCTGTTGAACCTCAGTCATCTGCGAATAATCAAGGTGAGGGGGCTAAACAAGCCTTCTTTACCATGATGAATGAGTGGGTCGCGCAATATGCCCGAACCAACCCGGCTGTCCAACAATTCCCAAATTTGAATAATCCACCCCAAGAGCCTGTAATGCCATCAGTCGCTGATCCTGTGAGGCTGAGTAAGCCACCTGTAGACTTGATTAGGAAGCGTGGGGCCGAGGAGTTCAAGGCCATAGTAACTGATGATGCCGAAAGGGCCGAGTTCTGGCTTGATAACACCATTCGGGTGTTCGATGAATTGTCATGCACACCCTACGAATGTCTAAAATGTGCTGTATCTTTGTTGCGAGACTCAGCCTACTATTGGTGGAGGACCTTGATTTCCATAGTCTCGAACGAGCGAGTAACTTGGACTTCTTTCAAACGGAATTCCGAAAGAAATTTATTAGCCAACGGTTCATTGATCAGAAGCGTAAGGAGTTCTTGGAACTCAAGCAAGGCCGTATGACTGTATCTGAATACGACATGAATTCGTAAGACTCAGTAGGTATGCCGGGAGTGTGTAGCTGATGAGGTTGCTATGTGCAAAAGATTCGAGGAAGGATTGAATGAAGATTTAAAGCTACTAATGGGTATTTTGGAAATAAAAGAATTCGTAACACTAGTCGAACGAGCCTGCAAGGCGGAAGAACTTGGAAAGGAGAAGAGGAAGGCTGAATTTGAAGCTAGAGATTATCGTAAAAGATCGACTGGTAAAGCTCCGTTCTCAGCTGTAAAGAAGTTCAGGGAGGACATTAATAAGTCGAGGGCGACTGCGGGAATTTCCATCAGGGCAAGACCATCGATGGGCTCCCGAGCTACTTCGGTAGCTAGTGTGGGCAATAATCATCACGAGAAACCTGAATGTCCCCAATGTGGAAGACGACACCTAGGTGAATGTTGGGGCAAGTCTACTAGCAGGGCCTGTTACGGATGCGGTTCGAAGGACCACTTCATTAGAGATTGCACGGAGCTGGATGAGAAGAATAAGATTCAAGGTGCAAGACCTAGTGGAGTGAATCTAGAGGTAGACCACCGAGAATTTTAGGAGGCAGGGGTGGTAGTCAGAGGGGGGCCTCTGATACGGCCGATCGAGCCGAGAACCGTACTCCTACTAGAGCATATGCCATTCGCGCACGAGAGGAGGCATCCTCCCCGACGTCATCACTGGTACCTTCACTCTCTTTGATACTAATGTGATTGCATTGATTGACCTGGTTCTACTCATTCATATGTATGCGAAACCTTAGCAACCAGTAAGACTCTACTGTTGAGTCTACTGAGCTCGTAATTCGAGTATCAACCCTTTGGGTCAATGCGTACTTGTTGATAAGTGTGTAAGAGATGCCCTCTAATAATCCGAGAATCCTTTTTCCGGCTGATTTGATGCTTTTGCCGTTCGACGAGTTTGATGTTATTCTTGGTTTGGATTGGTTAACGCCATGATGCGGTTGTGAATTGCAAAGCAAGACTATCGATTTGAGGTGCGCAAATAACGAATAATCCGAGTTGAGTCTGCGGACTTAAGGGGGTTGCCAGCTGTAATATCAGCAATGTTGGCCCAGAAATATGTAAGGAAAGGGTGCGAAGCATACCTCGCGTATGTACTTGATGACAAGGAGTTAGAAAGAAACCCGAATTGGTGCCGGTGGTTTGTGAATACCGGATGTTTTTCCTGAAGAGTTACCGGGTTGCCACCTGTTCGGGAGGTAGAGTTTGGTATTGAGCTTGTACCTGGAACTACGCCAATTTCGATCGCTCCGTATCGTATGGCACTAACCGAGTTAAAAGAGTTGAAACTCAGTTGCAGAATTGACGGATAGAGGTTTCGTTCGATCGAGTTTCTCACCTTGGGGTGCACCAGTATTTTTCGTGAAAAAGAAGGACGGAACCATGAGGTTGTGCATTGACTATCGTCAACTGAATAAAGTGACGATAAAGAATAAGTATCCGTTACCGCGTATTGATGATCTGTTCGATCAATTAAAGGGAGCATCGGTGTTTTCAAAGATAGATTTGAGATCGGGTTATTATCAGTTGCGGATTCGAGATTCGGACGTACCCAAAACTGCTTTCAGAACGAGGTACGGTCACTACGAGTTCTTAGTGATGCCGTTTGGGCTCACTAATGCCCTGCGGTGTTTATGGATTTGATGAATCGGATCTTCAGGCCGTATTTGGATCGGTTCGTAGTTGTGTTTATTGATGACATCTTGGTCTATTCAAGAGATGAGACCGAACATGCTGAGCATCTGAGGCTAGTGTTGCAATTTTGCGGGATAAGCAGTTATATGCTAAGTTCAGTAAGTGTGAGTTCTGGTTAAGAGAGGTTAGCTTCTTGGGTCATGTGGTATCCGCATCGGGTATTCGAGTTGACCCGAGCAAAATTTCAGCCATACTTAACTGGAAGCCTCCGAGAAATGTTACCGAAGTCCGGAGCTTTCTAGGGCTCGCCGGTTATTACCGACGATTTGTCAAAGGTTTCTCGATGATAGCCACACCAATGACGAAGCTACTTCAAAGGATGTTAAGTTCGAATGGACGGAGAAATGTCAGAAAAGCTTCGATCAACTGAAAACTCATTTGACTGAAGCTCCAATTTTGGTGCAACCCGAATCGGGTAAAGAGTTTGTCATTTATAGTGACGCATCCCTACTTGGGTTGGGTTGCGTATTGATGCAAGAAGGTCGAGTTGTGGCCTATGCGTTGAGACAATTGAAGCCACACGAGAGAAATTATCCGACCCATGATCTTGAACTAGCCGCCATTGTGTTTGCATTGAAAATATGGCGACATTATTTGTTTGGTGAGAAGTGCCATGTGTTTTCGGATCACAAAAGTCTCAATATTTGATGACTCAACGAGACTTGAATCTGCGACAAAGACGTTGGCTTGAGTTGTTGAAAGATTACGAGCTTGTCATTGATTACCACCCGGGAAAGGCTAATGTGGTTGCGGACGCCTTAAGCCGGAAATCACTGTTTGCTTTGCGAGCGATGAATGTACACTTGTCTGTTCTACCTGACAATGTGTTAGTAGCTGAATTAAAAGCCAAACCATTATTGACTCATCAAATTCGTGAAGCTCAGAAAGTCGATGATGAATTGGTTGCAAAACGAGCTAAGTGTGTTCTGAACAAGGAATCGGAGTTTCAGATTGATGATGATGGTTGTTTGAGGTTTAGAAGTCGTTTGTGTGTTCCAAGGAATTCGGAACTCATTCCAATGATTCTGAACGAAGCCCATTGTAGCCGAATGTCAATTCACCCGGGGAGCACGAAAATGTACAACGACTTGAAACGTCAGTTTTGGTGGCATGGTATGAAACGAGACATCTCCGACTTTGTTTCGAGATGTTTAATATGTCAACAAGTTAAAGTGGAACATCAAGTGCCTTCAGGGTTACTTCAGCCGATCATGATACCCGAGTGGAAATGGGACCGAGTCACAATGGACTTTGTGTCCGGACTGCCATTGTCCGCAAGTAAGAAGGATGCGATTTGGGTTGTTGTTGATAGACTGACTAAGTCGGCTCACTTTATCCCCGTGCGTATGGATCTTTCATTGGATAAGCTAGCCGAATTGTATGTCTCTCAGATTGTGAGATTACATGGAGTACCTATTTCTATCGTGTCGGATAGAGATCCGAGATTCACCTCACGATTTTGGAAGAAATTGCAAGAAGCTTTGGGTACCAAGCTGCATTTTAGCACCGCTTTTCACCCCCAAACCGATGGTCAATCCGAGCAGATAATTCAGATACTTGAGGATATGTTGAGATGTTGCATCCTCGAGTTCAGTAGTTCATGGGAACGGTATTTACCTTTGATTGAATTCGCTTACAACAATAGTTTTCAATCAAGTATTAAGATGGCACCTTATGAGGCTTTGTACGGTCGTAAATGCCGTACGCCATTGTTTTGGACCGAGCTTGGTGAAAGTAAAATTTTCGGAGTTGATTTGATTAAAGATGCCGAACAAAAAGTAAAGGTAATCCGCGAAAGTCTGAAGGTAGCCACAGATCGTCAAAAATCGTATGCGGATTTAAAACGAAAGGACATTGAATATCAGGTGGGAGATAAAGTGTTTCTTAAAGTGTCACCTTGGAAGAAGGTACTCAGATTTGGCCGTAAAGGCAAGTTGAGCCCGAGATTCATTGGGCCGTACGAAATTTCTGAACGAGTGGGACCGGTTGCATATAGATTGATTTTGCCCCCTGAACTTGAAAGGATGCACGATGTCTTCCATGTTTCAATGCTTCGACGTTATAGATCTGATCCGTCACATGTGATTAATCCCTCAGAAGTTGAAATTCAATCTGACTTGAGCTATGAAGAAGAACCGATTCGTATCCTAGCTCGTGAAGTGAAAGAGTTGCGAAATAAAAGGTTTCCGTTGGTTAAGGTGTTGTGGCTCAAACACGGGATCGAGGAAGCAACCTGGGAACCCGAGAGCTCGATGAAAGAACGATATCCAAACCTATTTACCGGTAAGATTTTCGAGGACAAAAATTTCTTAAGTGAGGGAGAGTTGTGACAGCCTAAAATTGACCCTAGTCGGGAAGTGGTTTCGGGACCGCTAAACCGAGTCACCGAAAGGTTGGAATGTGATGTTTATTGTCTAGAATATGTAATCATGAATGTGTGAAAATTTCAAGCTTCGATTTAGTCGATTGCATGTGAATTTAGTCAATAGGACTTATATGAGAAAATTTTAAAATGTGATAGGTCAATGCATGAGGACCTATTAGTGCATGTGGAAGAAAAAGGGGACTTGCATGTCAAATTCCCCCTCCCTAATATGTAGTGGCCGGCCATGCTATGGGTGGAAACATGTCACCAACATGTTGTGTTAGTGATGTATGGTAAGGAAAATAAAATAATAAGCATGATAATTAAATAATGAAAGGAAGAGTGATGAAAAAAAAGAAAAAAAAATAATGGTCTCATGCATACACCCCATTGCCGTGAGCTAAAGGAAGGAAAAGAAAGGTTTTGTTCATCCTTTTTCAACCTTTTTGACCGAAAATCCTAAGGAAGAGGATTAGGAGGAAGTTTGGCCATGCATGTAACTAGATTGAGGTATGTTTAATGTTATTCTTTGAGATTCATGTATATTTTAAGTTGTAAGTTCAAAATCTACCTAGCCATGGTTCAAACTTTGTTAAATGATGGAGATGACATTCGGCCATGAATGTTACGTTCTTGGTTGGTATTTTGATGTCTTTGGTGATGAGGTAAGGAGATGGTTGACTTTGGGTGTTTAATAAAAGGGTTTGGATGTGAGAGTGTGTGAGAAGTAGAAATGAGGAGTCTTAGCAACTCCATGAAGGTTCGGCCATGGTAGTTTGAGGATTAGAGATTTTATTTCTTGTTAAAAATTTGATGAATCCTAGTGTGTGAAGTGTTTGAACCAACTAAGGATTAATAGATGCATGGGTACAAGTAGGAAGAATCGGCTACTATGGTTGACACCAATGCCGAATGTAAAGATGTTATAGTAAATAATGTATGTGATTTGAGTTGATAATGTGAAAAAGGATAATTAGATGTATTATAAATGATATAAAGATTTTAGAAATTATTTTGGTTAGGTGTGTGTATGATTAAGTATATTCGGCAATATACTTAAAGTGAGTACTTGATATTATATGGGAGTATGTATATTCGGCCACATGAGTAAATATATATATGATGTTAAATTTGATTATGTATAATGGGCATTAAGATGTGGAACTTAAGAAATGTAGTCATATGTGGAATTACATGATGCTATAGTTGACATTGTACACACATACATCCATTCGGCCATCAACATGAGTAATTAGTGAGGATGGTTGCCGAATATACAAACATACATAAGCATGTGTAATTGAATTATGAATGTTTAACAAGATGGTTAAACTAGTGAATTATTGATTAAGCTCAAGGAGCTAAAGGAGGAGAATCAAGCAAAGGCAAAGAAAAGATCACTGAGTAGCCGAGTTGGAACCGTCTTACCCAACACAAGGTAAGTCATTAAGCATGTAGTTGGTATTATTTCAAATGGTCATAATGTTTATGTATTGATGCTGAATAGAATGAATAAATATACATATATATATATGCATGTACGTATGTGATGATGAAATTGTTGAATGAAAAGAAAAGAGGTAAGATGTACTGAGTTGTTGATCTCGGCACTAAACGTGCGGGTATAACCATTTATGACCATGAGATTGGCGCTAAGTGCGCGGGATTAAATTGTACAGCACTAAGTGTGCGATTTGACTATGTTGCACTAAGTGTGCGAAATGAATATGATGCACTAAGTGTGCGAATTGACCATGCGGCACTAAGTGTGCGAGTTTGACTATGTAGCACTAAGTGTGCGATTTGATTACGTAGCACTAAGTGTGCGAGTTGATTATATAGCACTGAGTGTGCGGACTCAATATACATTCGTGAATCATTATGGACACTATGTGTGCGACACTATTGAGTCGATCGCGGACAGCGGATCGGGTAAGTGTCTTGAGTACATGGCTAATAGGTGCTATGCTTATACATGGGGTTGAGCTCGGTAAGTTTGAACCTATGTGACAAATATACTTGAAGTCGTACATAAAATTTATCGTAGGATGGGTGAAAGGCCGTTTAGTCGTTTGATTGTAACGAAAATAAATTGATTTATGAAAATGCTTCAATGTCCTATTGATGAGTATATGGAATGTGAATGCATGAATTGATATGAAACTGAATCGATAGGTTGGAGAAACTATGGTATGGTTCGGTATGGATGGAGTAAATTGCCTCGTTCCATTTTGTTTCCTCTTGTGATAATGTTATTGATGGATGGTAGTGCATTGCTTATGACTTACTGAGTTATAAACTCACTCGGTGTTTCCTTGTCACCCATTATAGGTTGCTTGGACTCATCTATTTTTGCGGGGCCAGGCCGTCATCGAAGTCATCACACCGGATAGCAAGTTTTGGTACTTTCTTCTTAGTTGGCTTAGAAGAACATTTTGGCATGTATAAGCTATTACGTTGTGTTTGAACTTTGGCATGTAAACTTTAAGCCATGCGAAAATGGCACGAATGTTCGATTGAGTTGGATCAAGGGTAGGCATGAAATGGACCTAGTTACTTTCGTAACAGATGCTGGCAGCAGCAGTGTCATGAGATTGAAAAATCACTAAAAATAGTAGGAGTGGAATTAATTGATGAATAAATTATGTAATCGAAGCTCGATGAGTCTGTTTTCATGAGGAAGTAACGAAAAGATCATATGGGCAGTATATTAAGAGATAATCAGATTTTTGTGGGATAGGGCCAGAACGGTTTCTGGATTCCCTGCTCCGACTTTGGAAATTCATTATAAATTAACCAGAGATAATTAGGGGTCGTACCATATATGTACAGATTCCTCTCTAAGTCTAGTTTTCATAGAAACAAACGGCATCAGTATTGAAGCCCCGTGCAGGGAGATATCCAAGTCGTAATGGGCAAAGGTCAGTGTAGTCGACCCCTGCAACATGGGAGACTTTGACTAATAAACTGTACTAATTGGCCCAACCAAAAATTCTAGAAAAAAATACATAGATGGGCACATGAGTCTAGTTTCTGGAAAAAATTACGAAACTGATTTTCGAGTTACGAAACTCAAGATATGATTTCTAAAACGACTAGTACACAGATTGGGCAGTGTCTGGAAAATAAATTTTATAAGGGGTTAAAGTCAGTTAACACCTCGTGTTCGACTCCGGTGTCGGTTTCGGGTTCGGGGTGTTACAACTAACAGGCTTAGCACTCTGCATATTGAACCTGTAAATAACTTTCTCAATGTACCCCTTCTGACTTAGGTACAATTTACTTGCTTTTCTATCTCTGAGAATCTCCATACCCAGCATCTTCTTTGCTGGTCCTAAATCTTTCATCTCAAATTCTTCACTTAGTTGGGCTTTAACCTTTCTTATCTCTCCTTTATATTTTGCTGCTATCAACATGTCATCAACATAAAGAAGTAGATACACAAAAGAACCATCACTGTTTTTCTTAAAGTAAACACAACTGTCTAAACTACTTCTTTTGAAATCATGAGAAGTCATAAATGAATCAAATCTCTTGTACTACTGTCTTGGTGACTGTTTCAAACCGTAAAGGGACTTTCTCAGCAAGTAAACATAGTCCTCTTTTTCTGAGACTATAAAACCCTCTGGTTGTTGCATGTAAATATCTTCCCCAAGTTCTCCATGCAGAAATGCAGTTTTTACATCTAACTGCTCAAGCTCCAAATCATGCATGGCCACAATACCAAGCAAAGCTCGAATCGAACTATGCTTAACAATTGGAGAGAACACATTTGTGAAGTCCACTCCTGGAATTTGACTGTAACCCTTTGCAACAAGCCTTGCTTTATATCTGGGTTCTTCAACTCTTAGAGTCCCTTCTTTCTTTTTAAACACCCATTTACAACGAACAACCTTTTTACCTTTAGGAAGTTTCACTAGGTCCCATGTTCTGTTTTTGTGGAGTGATTCCATCTCTTCTTGCATAGCAAACATCCACTTTTCTGAATCTTCACAGCTAACCGCCTCAGAATAATTAGATGGCTCTTGATTCGCATCTATATCTTTAACCACATTTAAAGCATAAGCAACTAGATCAACCTCGGCATACTTCTTTGGAGGTTTAATTTCTCTTCTAATTCTGTTTTTGGTGATAGAGTATTGTGGTGAAGAAGCAACTCTATTCTCAATTTTTGTTCTGGCTTGAGGAGTTGACTCTGTATTAATCTGATGCTCCACCTGCTTTTGATTTTCTTTATTGGAAGAGTCTTTAAGAGATAAGTTAGGTAGCATAGCAGTTTCATAAAAAAACAACATCTCTGCTAATCACAACTTTTCTATTTTCAGGACACCATAACTTATACCCTTTTACACCAGCTTTATAACCAAGAAAAATGCATTTAATAGATCTCGGTTCCAATTTTCCATTATCAACATGAGCATACACAGGACATCCAAAAATTTTTAAATCAGAATAATTAGCAGGATTACTAGACCATACCTCTTGTGGAGTCTTTTTCTCAATGGAAACGGATAGAGATCGGTTGATTAAAAAACATGCAGTAGAGGTTGCTTCTGCCCAAAATGCCTTCGGTAAGTTGGCATTTGACAACATACATCAAACCTTCTCCATGATCGTTCTGTTCATTCGTTCTGCAACGTCGTTTTGCTGTGGAGTATGACGAACTGTCAAGTGTCTCATGATCCCTTCTGACTTGCACAATCTATTAAACTCATCAGAACAAAACTCTAAGCCATTGTCTGTGCGGAGGTATTTTATCTGTTTTCCCTTCTGTTTTTCAATCATAATTTTCCAAGACTTAAATGCGGAAAACACATCGCTTTTCTACTTCAGGAAAAATGCCCAAACTTTTCTGGAAAAATCATCAATAAAGGTTAGCATATAATTAGCTCCACCTCTCGAAGGCACTCTGGATGACCCCCACAGATCAGAATGAATATACTCCAACGTTCCCTTCATGTTATGGATTCCTTTAGTGAATTGAACTCTCTTTTGCTTCCCAAAAACACAGTGCTCACAGAAATTCAGTTTGCAAATTCCTTGCCCATTAAGAAGTCCTCTTTTGTTTAATTCTGCCATGCCATTCTCACTCATATGCCCTAGGCACATATGCCAAAGTTTAGTAATATCATCATCTGACAAGGAAGAGGAAGCGACAGCTGCATCACCAGTAACAGTAGAACCCTATAAAACATATAACTTGGCAATCTTTCTCTGCCCTTTCATCACAACAAGGGACCCTTTGGAAATCTTTAAAACCCCACTTTCAGCTGTGTATCTGTACCCTTTTGAATCAAGAGTACTCAATGAAATTAAATTTCTTTTCAATTCTGGAACATGCCGCACGTCACTAAGTGTTTTGACAACTCCATCAAACATCTTAACTTTAATTGTTCCAACACCTGCGATTTTACAAGAAGCATTATTTCCCATCAAAACAACACCTTTAGATACTGTTTCGTAAGTTGTAAACCAATCTCGATTGGGACTCATGTGGAAGGTGCAGCCTGAATCAAGTATCTACTCCTCGCTTACTTTAGAATCATTGACAGAAGCGACTAGAAGTTCACCATTGCTGTAGTCTTCTACAACATCAGCTTCACCGGAATTTTCTGGTTGTTTTTGCTTTTGATTCGCAGCCTCCCTTTTAATCTTATTTTGTAGCTTATAGCACTCAGATTTAATGTGCCCTTTCTTCTTGCAGAAGTTGCAAGTTTTACCTCTGTTTGAAGACTTCGATCTACCCTTAGATTTACCACGAGGATTCCGTTCCTGTGTCCTACCACGATCATCATTAGCATTCTGATCTTGTCTCCCACGAGCAATGAGACCCTCTCCCTGAGAGTCGGGTTTAACCACAAGATGCTTCATCGTATCATACGAGGTTAAAGAATAATAAACCTCATCAACTGTGAGAGACTCGCGGCCATATAAAATTGTGTCTCTAAAGGTTGAATAAGACGGGGGCAACGAACAAAGTAGAATCAACCCTAGATCTTCCTTATCATACTGAACCTCCATGGCCTCCAAGTTTGAGAGAATTTCTTTAAATACTGTTAAGTGTTCGTGTACAGACGCACCTTCCTCCAAACGATGAGCATAAAGATGCTGCTTTATATGCAACTTGCTTGTTAGAGTTTTCGACATACATATTTGTTCTAGCCTCTTCCATAATGCAGCGGCAACTTTCTCTTTCATCACATCCTGTAAAATTTCGTTGGACAAATGCAGATGTAATTGTGTTAATGCCTTTCGATCCTTACGCTTCTTCTCTTCATCTGTTAATGTCGAAGGCATCTTATCTATCCCTAGCAGGGAATCCTCCAAATCCATTTGTGCAAGAACTGCTTGCATCTTAATTTGCCACAACGTAAATCTGGTGTTGCGATCCAAAAGCGGAATTTCATACTTCAAAGACGCCATTACCGTGATCGAGATGAATAACCCGGAAGCTCGGATACCAATTTGTGAAAAATAAAATAAAATAAAATAAATAAAATAAAGAACACACAAATTTTACGTGGAAACCCTTTCGGGAAAAAACCACGGGCAGAGGAGAAGAAAATTCACTATGTCGAAAAATTTAAATCAAATACAAGAGGAATAGACTATGTCCATTTATAGGCTTGCAAAGCCATATTCTAGTAGGATTGAAACACCTTATCCTAATCAATATAAAATAGATGGAGTTTAATAAGGTTTAAAAACCTTATTCTAAAATAAAATAAAAGAAGTCTAGTTCTATATGGATTTTACTTTTATTTTATTTTCCATCGTATTTTATTTAAATAAGAATTTGGGTCACTTAATTCTAACAGATACTTTATAAAGTTTTCTATTTTAAACTCCATGCTTATATTACATTCAAATTCCTTGGTTGATAATTTGATTTGATGAATGTAGAAAGGGGGTTCTAGCATGACGTTGTGAGTTAAAGGGAGACTTATTTTCTTATTGTTGGCTTTTTTTTAATCATAAGCTAAAATGTGTTTTTTTCTTTAAATGTAAAAGGGGGGATTGCTAGAACTTTAACCATCTATGTTTCAGCTACTACATGCAATGTTAGAACATCACTAAGGGCAAAAAGTTGGGATAGAAAAAGTACAATCTTTTGGTTGGCACTTGCGAATTGTATATTTTTGTTACGGGTCGAATCCACAAATGATCATCGTATCGTGCTCCACTTGATTTTATTTATGTAGGTTACTTATTTTTATCCTTTTGTAGAATTTGAAGAGAAATGAAGTATTTTTTTAATGGGCATCAAATTTTATCCTTATTCTTTAAAGTCTTTGACTTAGAGCCAAGGTTGATTTGAATTTGCTTGGAGTTTAAGGCTTTGTTTCGAAAGTCAAAATAGAGATTTTTTTTGGATAATTATTTTATTTTATATGTTTATTTATCTCCTTAGTTACTTGAGAATGTGCCGATCTCATACTATAAATAAACTATTAGTTTTATGTGTAACTTTAATAGGTAGAAGGAAGAGCAAAATCAACTTTTACTCATGTATGTCCATCAAGTAACCAAATAAATGAAAAAAGAATGAAAATTAAATCTCTTAATTACTTCAAGTTGAGTCATCTAATTTGAGACTTAAATTTGCCCATATATTTGAACTAAAATCTTACAATATACCTCTTTCGACATTCGACTAGACCAAATCATACTAGCAGCACTTGCTCTCACTTTTTGCCAAGGGAAAAAGTAAAATTGTTAACCGAATACATACCCTTACTATCTAATTCCCAAACAATTCTATCCCAAGCCCTATAATTCACCCTCATCCCATTCAATTTACACAATGGAAAATTTAATAAACCATCCACCTATTGAAACAAACTATGCTTAAAGTTTAAACTTTCTATGAAGTCTAATTCTTTTGAGATTTATGGTTTCTTTTTTAGTAATGTATTTTCAAAATCAAAATTAAGTATTCACAACGAGTACAATGTAATTTATCATAGCACCCAACACTTTTGAACGATTTCTGTAGCACCCCGAAATTTGGGGTTAGAAGTTTTGAGGTTTGTAGTGAGGGTCAGTGAGTAGGTTCTTATTTTTGCATTTTAATGTTAAAATGAGCTTGTTGGTTCGGTAGTTGGATGTGTGTTAGTTTACCTTTAGGTTCTAGGTCCAAAACCTCATGTGTGTTTTGAGGAATTATTTTTCTTTTAAATTTGTTTTTAAGTTTTAAAATACTTATTTATTTTATTTTATTTCAAAACCCAAAAGTTCTCACCTTCTTCACTTTCCCTTTCACGTCAGTCTTTCTCCCTCTTTCAAAAAAGAAAAATTTGAGATTCTAATTTTTCTTTCTTTTCTTTATTGGGGTTCCTATACTTTTGTAAACTGCTGCCTTAAAATCTTAGTGGTGCTCTTAGTCTTTGTCGATTTTCACACAAGCATGTGCCTTGGACATACGGTCGTGTCCCATAGTTACATGGGCGTGTGCCTTGGACACACGGCACTCGTATCTGCCCTGCACCTTACTTTGACAATTTTGGACAGTGAGTTACACATGCTACTCATATGGCCATGTAACTCGGTCATACGAGTGTGTGTCTCCTCCACATGGAAGTGTGTAGCTTGGAT
Source organism: Gossypium hirsutum (assembly GCF_007990345.1). NCBI lineage: Eukaryota > Viridiplantae > Streptophyta > Magnoliopsida > Malvales > Malvaceae > Gossypium > Gossypium hirsutum. Next base: position 104,367,022 of record NC_053428.1, on the reverse strand, counting down.
ACAGGCGTGGAGGTCTCTACACGACCATGTGGCCCTGTTTTTGTAGTTTTGCACCCTTTTCGCAAAGTGGTTTGTTTTTAGTTTTGATCGATTTCTTAGAGGCTAAAAGTACTGTAGGAGTGTGTAGGACTATATTTGTGGTCAAACTTGTTATAATTTGTTTTTGTTGGATTAAATTTTTGTGACCATTTGAGATATCGTGATTAGCTTGTTCTGCTATGACATTGATTCTGTTACTTTGAATAAGAATTTTTCTGTATGGTTTAACCATTTGCACAACACTGACTGTATCTAAGATTTGCATAAGTGTTGCAATGAAGTATTTGTTAATTAAATGAGCTTATCTGTTCTTGTAAATTGTTGTATCTGTATTTGGATTTGAGATGTTACCTAATAGTTGAACACAGGTATAACTGATTCTGAAATTGACCATTCGAATATGTGTAAACTGTTTCTGTATGATTGTTTGCAAGTAGTGTGCATTTCACAGTTGCATGAAAATTCTGGGATTTTTTTTGTGAAGAGAAGGAAGTTTGTTTGGGCAGTTTAACTGCAATATTTCTGTACAACAGTTTACTGCACTTTATATACATTTGCTAGCTCAGTTGCATATTGTTGTTTCAGTGGCATAGTTTGACATTGTGGTGTGTAGGGTGGATGAGTCTATTATGGTTCTATGTGGTGTGTAGGGTGGACGGGCCTTCGGTAGCCCTTATAAGGTGTGTAGGGTGGATGAAGCGGTGTTTGGTTAGCGGAGTTGGATTTTTACTTGTTGCATTCATTCCACATCAAAGTATATGTTTATTTGTGTGAACATTTGGTTAATGTGTTATGATGTGCTCCGACTATTACTTCTGGATTGGATATCGTTTTTGTGGGTTTGACATTCATTGCGGTAATCATATTGTTGAATTTTCGTATGGATAAAAACTATTAAAATATCATGGTTGCTTATGAATATGTAATTTTCGAATTGTTTGCGAATTTAATAGTAAGTTGATGTGTTTTCGTAAATCTGTACATTGGTGGTAACATAAAATTTCCTTGATTAGTTTATGTAATATGTTTGTGTTTCTAATTATCGAATCTGGGTTGTCATTATTGGACCGTGCACCCTGATCAAAAGCATTACTTTTGAGATTCCGTCTTTTACCTTCTGTGATGTTTCGGTTTCACACTGAGCTCGTGTAACTCATCCCTTAGTTTCCTCTCTTTTAGGTATTACGCGAGACTAAGCTGTGGACTAGGCACATTGGAGGTCTCAAAAAGCTTGGTTTGAATCGGTTTAGTTAAAATTTTCACGAGTTTTATACAGTTAGTTTTGAGTTTAATTGTAAAGCGATTATATAACTGTGGTATCAGTTTTGGTTAGGATTTTTTGTCAAATTATGTGATTTCGGTTTGAACATCATTTTTTTTAGAAATCTCGCGCACAATTTTTAATTGGGTTTCTTCTATTCATTTGATCTCTTACTTATTTGAGAAAATCATATATTTTCCGTACAGTATTTAATATCAAAATTTCATGTTATAATCTGGCTAAAGTGATGCATTTTGAAACTACACAAGAATTACCATTTTAAAGCGAAAATTGTTAAATGACTTAATTTGTTTTTAGCGTATCGTATTTGGAATGAGTTTTAAACATTTCTATTTGTAAATTGTTTTTCGATCATTTTGGTGGTCAATATAGCCTCCTAAAGTTGGTCTAAACTTCTAGGCCGGTTTTAAAATGTTACAACTTTCAAGCTGTCCATATCCTTCACCTAACAACAATAATTCTAAGCCTATGAATAGAGTTGTTTCTAGCTCTAGCTATGAAGTACTTGGTGTTTCTATTCCCATCGTTAACGCATTTGGACCTCTCTTTTTATCTCCAAATGAACACTATATCATTACGCAATCCATAGGTGTTTAGTACACTCCCTCTTCTCCAAAGTCCTTCCTCACCTAAGTCTCTTTCATTTCTCAAACCATTTAAGACTTCAATTAATTAAATTATAAGCACATACATAGTGGGATGGGAGCATAGGTTTCTGGTATATCTACGGATGTGTAAGTAACATTGTTAGAAAAACCAAAAAATCTAATTTATTTCAATTCATAAGAAAGGGTGTCCATTGCCTACATGAAAAAAATTGGTTTTTGGTTCTTTGTTTGATAGTGACACCAATGATAGATAATCTCCTCACAGTTAGCGTGCCTTTCATTTTTCCAATTTGTCAATATTACGATAAACTAAAAGTCTTTCAGATCAACTTAAAAGCTGGTTCATTTTAATTTATGAAAACAATTCTCATAAGCAGATAGCCAAGAATAGATGCAGAAAAATTAGGACTTTATATATATGTCTAGGAGTTCATCACATTTGGTGTGCCTCTTCATTTTCTATTTCATCACAAACTCTTCTTCCACCATGGGTTCCAAAAACCAGCTGCATCATCATTTCACTTGTTTGGCCTTACTAATCTTCATATTGGGTGTATGTGAAGCCACATCCCGCGCTGCTGTTGAAGATTCATCCATGTACGAGAGGCATCAACAATGGATGGTCCAGTTTGGACGAGTTTACAAGGACAACAACGACAGGCAAAAGCGTTTCCTGATTTTCAAACAAAATGTGGCACGGATCGACGCTTTCAATGCTGCCAACAACAAGCCATACAAGCTCGGTGTGAACCAATTTGCAGATCTAACCAACCAAGAGTTCACTGCTTCTCGAAATGGGTTCAAGGGCCATATGTGTTCCAACACGGCTACCACTTTCAAATACGAGAACGCCACCGGATTGCCTTCTACCGTGGATTGGAGAAAGAAAGGAGCTGTTACACCTATCAAGGACCAAGGCCAATGCGGTCTGCCCTAATTTCTTGTTCTCAGAAACATTACTAAAATATTACTATGCTTTCTTCTTTGTCTGTTGTGTTCTAACTATGTGTGTGTCTCGATCATGTGATGTTGAAATATAGGATGCTGTTGGGCGTTCTCGGCCGTGGCAGCCATGGAAGGTGTTACTAAGCTGACAACAGGAAAGTTAATTTCCTTGTCCGAGCAGGAACTGGTGGACTGTGACACCAAGGGTGAGGATCAAGGCTGCGAAGGTGGTCTAATGGACGATGCATTCCAATTCATCGAGAAGAACAAAGGCCTAACAACTGAATCCATTTACCCCTACAAGGGAGTAGATGGCACATGCAATACCAACGAAGAAGCCAACCATGCGGCTAAGATAAATGGGTTTGAAGATGTGCCTGCCAATAGTGAAGATGCATTGCAGAAGGCCGTTGCTAACCAACCTGTTTCTGTTGCCATCGATGCCGGGGGGTTCGACTTCCAGTTCTACTCGGGTGGTGTGTTTACGGGAAGTTGTGGCACCGATCTGGACCACGGAGTGACGGCTGTTGGATATGGAGAGGATGGTGGGACTAAGTATTGGTTGGTGAAGAACTCTTGGGGCAGTAGCTGGGGTGAAGAAGGCTACATTAGGATGCAAAGAGATGTGGATGCGAAGGAAGGCCTTTGTGGCATTGCAATGCAAGCATCCTACCCTACTGCATAGACATAACTTAAACCATAGTAGCCTTTTCTATAAATTCTCATATTATGAATTTTATACATGCTACTCTACGTGAATGTACTATGAACACACACTTTGAGTGGCATACCCCAATGTCTATATATATAAATGCTACTCCATATTAACGATTTAAACAAGTCACATACATATTTAGGAGAACCCCAATGTCTATTTTTAATAATTTATAATTTTAAGGGGTGATTTAATTATATTTCAAAATCAAATATCAAATGAGTATATGAAATCTATTTATAATAAGAAAGTCAGTGATTTCCAAAATCAATTATCAAATGAGTATATGAAATCAAGTACAAGAGGTATCAAACCCTAGTGTATACTAGGGCATGAGGTCGTCCCCCTTAGTTCTACTTTCAATATAACTTATATTTTTTATTAAAATATTATTATTTTATTAGACATTATTCGAACAGAACTCTTGTACTATTTCTCTATAAATAGGAAATATGAGTTCACCCAGTGACGTATACTTTTTGAAGACCGATATTTGATCAAAAAATAGTAGTAATTTATTTTAAGAAGAAATTCAATTTTCACAAGAATACTCATAGTTACGGGTCTATAGAGAGAATTAACTTTCTTGCCGAAAGTTAAACAAAGTTTCCTTCTGTTCACTTATTCGATTTGTTTGAGTGCACGACCAAAGCAATTTAGAGTTCGAGGATAGCAAAGAAGATCAATCGGTTGAAAGTCGGGAAATGCCTTAGATTCTCTTCGCACAAAGCACAAATATAATTTTGATTGTAGTTTATTATTATAAATATCACAATAGCTCGATTTTAAGAAAAAATTTAAAATTCTATTATGCCTGAAAACACTATTTTCTAAACTGATTTTACTAATAAAAACAAATTCCTTTCATGAACAGATTAGTGCGTTCTATCTATTGCACATAAAATAATAACTAAGTCTCCAATATATTGACATTATTTGATTTGTATAATTAAGCTATACATTATTTGATTTTTATAATTGGGTTAGTACAATTGCTTTGAGCTTACAACGTTGTATTCTTCAAATGTGCAACATGGATCTTAGAAGAAACAATTTAATGGGATTTGTGACCATTGTAAGATTAGAGGTCAAAAACAAGAGTTTTGTTATAAACTTATATGGTTGCCTCTTGACTTTAAGTTTACAAAGAAAAAAATCTTAAGCATCAGTTGCTAATAATGTTATCACAATTGAAGGTTTTGTTAAGAATGTTGCACCATCCATGGCTTCACAGTAAGCACCTATATTCACTCGTGAACAGTATCAGTAGATATCAACATACTCGGGAATGAGTCATCTTCTTTAGGAGTAGAAGCACAGAAGGCAGGTTGCTACACCATGTTCCTTTCGGTGGATTTTGGATCTTGGGCAACAAACCATATGATATCTGATGCTTAGTATCTTGATGATTTTGTTTCATGTGCTTCACGTCCTTCTTTGGTTCAATTGCCCACTAGAAAGTTCGTTCCTATTAAATATATTGGTTCTTACACTTTATTACTATCAGCTCAATTTACTAATGTGTTTTATGTATCTGATTTTAGTTATAATTTAATTTCCATTGATATAAATTGAACTGTTTTGTTTCTTTTTACCCTTATTTTTGGATTCTTCTAAACCTTTGCTATGGGCAAGTCAAGATGATTGGTAAAAAGCAAAATGATTTCTACATTTTTTTTCCTCCAAACATCACACTTCTCCCTCATCCCTTTGTCCCATCTTCTCCCAATATGATCCTATTTTATCTCACAGTAACCATTACATCTTCCTTTATGAAAAGTCAACTACTATCAAATAGTAATTGATAAGCTATAAAATTAACATGTTTTTAATCCCATTCTTGATGCGTTTTTGGATGATTTATTATGTAAATTAGTGAATTTGATGCTCCTAATCCTTAAAATTCATGTTTCTATACTTATGTGAGCATAGGAGAACAAAAGGAGCGAAAAACGGGCCAAAATCAAACAAAAAGAGTTGTTTCCAAGATCCACACGACCTGGGCATTTCCACACAGGCTGGCCACATGCTTATGTGCCAACCTGTGTTGATATCGCTCTCTGTTTCCCAAACACACGAAAAAACCCAATTTTTAGGCTTTCTAAATATTCTAAAGTCTGTAAGTAGATATTAGAAGAGGACGTAAGGAGGCACGCAGAGAAGAACAAAGAAAAGACTCGAAGAAGGACACCAGATTCAATTCAGAAGCGAATCTCTTTCAAGATTGAAGATCTCCATTCAATTTCCTTAGAAGTTTTGTTGGGTTTCTTTATGTCTTACTGTTATCCTAATTATGAGATCTAGATTCTGAACTAAATTCCTTAGATACTTAGGGAAGATGAAACCTATGATAGATCTTATTATTTGATTTCTGAATTACATGATAAATACTTGATTCTTGTTCTCAATTAAGTATACTTATTTCTTGTTTTAATATTTTTGAGATATTGATTCAAGTTGAATGTGCTTATTTCAGTGGAGCAAAAGTCCTTGTTTAATAGTAGATTTAGCATAATTGAGTGGAGGTTCATGCAATCCTAGAAATAGGATGACATAAATCTATCGGATTAGAGTCAAATCTAATAAGGGAATCCAGATTAATCAACCTAGAGTCAGTTGTTCTTACTCTAGAAAGAGATATTAAGATAATTTAGGGATTTCTACCGATAAAGGCGAAAGTGAATAAATCGTTTAACTCAGATTCAGATTAATAAGTGAAGTCTAGGTGGATTATTTCTTGGGTATTGTATATCTCATTGGTTATCTTCGTTTAATTTCCCAATTCACTCTCTGTTACGTTCTTAGTAAATTAGTTTAGTTAATTTTAGATTAAAAACAATTTCATCAATTTGACGGCTAAATAATAGAAAAACAGTAATTACTAGTACTTTTAGTCCTCATGGATACGATATTCCCTACTCACCATAGCTATACTATTATTCGATAGGTGCGCTTACCTTTGTTGTAATTTTAGTTAGCTTAGTTGTAACACCCCTTAATCTTTTTCCAACATCGGAACATGATTACGGAATATTTGTAATACCCCGAAAATTTTTATAGTAAAATATTATCCGTGATATAGTAAAATAAGGAAATAAAGTGACAAAAAGGGAAATTTTGAGTTATGTCAATATTGGGAAGTATATTATGACATATTGATTCAAGAAAGGATTAAATTGTAAAAGTGAGAAAAGTTTTGTGGCCCAAGAGTAAATACTCAAAATTTGAAGGATTAAAGTGTAAATATGAAAAGTTGAAGGACTAATAGTGAAAATATTTTAAGGGTGGAATGATCTAGAAACCAAGGAAAATTGATGAATTAGGACCAAATTGAATAGGTGAAGAATTATGAGGGACTAAATTGCAATTTTACCAAATTAAGTGATGACTCAAGATTGAAATTTTAAAAGATCACAAAGGGCAAAATGGTCAATTGGAAGAGAGAGAAATCTAGGGACAATGATGATGTTGGAGATATTTTAGATAAATTAAATAAATATTAGTTTATTAATACTTTAAATTGATTTTTAAATGATATTTTATTATTTTATTATTATTTTATTTAATATATATATGTAAGGAAAGAAAGGGGAGGATGATCACCATTCTCATGCAACTAACGTGAGAAGAAGAAGAAGAAAGAAAGTTTTCCTTACAATTTAGTCCTTCCTCCAAAAATTCATTATTTTCACCTAAAAATTGAAAGAATTTCCATAGCCATCAAGAGAGAAAGATAGCAAGGAGATGATGGGGAGCAAGAATATCAAGTTGGATTCAAGAAATAGAAGCTGGAGGAGAGAGAAAAATCAAGTTAAAGATTGAAGTCAATAAGAAAAGGTAAGTACATCAAGATTTCAATATGTTTTTAAGTTTGTTATTATTAACAAAGCATGGAAATAATGTTATAGTAGAGTTTTCTTACATAAGGTCCTTGTTCTTGATATGTTAGTGAAGAGAGAATAAGAGAAAGTGATGAGAAATGGTGTAGAAAAAGAAAATAAGGGTGTTATAACATGGTAATTAATATCTTGCCCTAAAACAGTTATGGACAGCAGCAGTAGTCTAACTTTGAAAAATCACCAAAAATTGTAGAAATTGAATTATAGGATGAATAAAATATGAGATTAAATCTTATTGAGTCTAGTTTCTTATAGAATAAGTAATGGATTTGTAAATCATGAAATATAATGAATTTTGTGAGACAAGGTCAGAATGAATTCGGGTTCCCCTATTCTGACTTTGGAAAATCATCAAATATTGGATAGAAATAATTAGGGGCTTAAATTTATATGTTTAGAATCTTGAATGAGTCTATTTTCAATATAAATAAACAGGAATACCATTAAAATTATGTACGAGGAGATAATTAATTTTTAGTAAAGAAGGGTCAGAACTGTCAGACAACAGAACAGGGGTAACTTTAAAGAATTAACTGTACTTATTGGATAAACCAAAAATTCTTAAACTTGTATGGAAATAATATATATGAGTCTAGTTTCAGGGAAAATTTTTGGATCTTAATTTGGAGCTCTATAGCTCCAGATATAAATAATTTAGTGACTATGACACAGATGGACAGCTTGAATATTCATAAAAGTAAATAAAAAAAATATAGATAATGTTACTTACAAGTGTGTTATATACATTAAGGATGTGGAATAGAGAGGAGGAGGAGGAAAACATATATGAATATTCATTTAGCATGGCTAATTTGCATATTTTAGGCTCAGGGACTAAATTGAATAAAAGTAAAACTTTATGGGCAATTTTGTAAAAAATTCAGAAATGACCAAATTGCATGAAATGGATTATTTTATTATTTAAATTAAAAAATTGAATAAAATTATTAATTTAGTTCAATATAGGGGGGAAAACATGTTTTAGGGATTAAATTGAAAAGTGTTGAAATTATGGAAAATTATGATATTTTATAGAATTCATGGACTGTTATCAATATGTATGAGAATAATAACTGAAAATAAGAATTAAATTGCAAGAATTTTATTTTCCTGACCCTAAGGATGAAATCGTCATTAATTAAAAGTTTAGGGGCAAAATGGTAATTTTGCCTAGAGCATTAATTAAATGCATTAGAATATGAAATGAATAAAAATGATGATCAAATTTATTTATAAAGATCCGGAAGAGTCAAATATGAGACTTGATCATGGAAAAGAAAAGATATCGGATTAATGAAATTATAAACACAAACAAGCAATGAGGTAAGTTGGTGTAACTTGAATTGTATTTTAAATACTTGAAATATATGGTTATGTGATGAAAATATGATTTGAATGTTCAATTCATGATATTTGATGAAATATTGATAATACTCGATATAAATTGAAAATAAATCCCGGTTGAATGAAAGGAAAATTCGATGGATCTCTGAAAAGGAATTGACGGTAAAAAGGATCTAGCCCGGACGGGTGATCCTATTCTGATATAGCCCTCCCGAAGAATACATGTAAAATGGATTTAGCCCAGACGGGTAATCCAAATTAGGGTCTGAATTTAGCCTGGACTGGTAATTCAGATCCAAGCTCATTAGAGTAATTGTCGTTGCAGGGGATTTAGCCCGGACTGGTAATCCCGACAATACTCTATGAGTTTATATTACAGGGGATTTAGCCTGGACTGGTAATCCCACTGTAAGGATGAGGTTCGCGGGAGTGTGCTCTCTGATATGAAATGTGTAAGACTATGGTTGAAAGATACCATGGCAGCTTGATATGAAATGCGGAAGACCATGGTTGAAAGATACCATGGCAGCCTGATATGAAATGCGTAAGACCATGGTTGAAAGATACCATGGCAACCTGATATGAAATGTGTAAGACCATGGTTGAAAGATACCATGCCAACATGACAGAAAATGAGTAAGACCATAGTTGAAAGACACTATGGCATCATGTCAAAGATAAATAAGACCGTGGATGGGAGACGCTATGACATCTGTTGAACAATTGATATTCAGGTAATATGTATCAGATGACGAATGGTTATATGAAATAATTATGAAGATAGATAAACGAAATAAGTATAAGTATATGGAATATAATTTATGTTAAGTTTGATATAAGCTATTACCGGAATAAATATACATAAAATATATGAAAATGATGGAGCATGAAATATTGATATAATGAAATGAATGATATATGCTTATGAAGAAACGGTAAGAGAATGATATGTTTCATGACATGTACATATATGATTATCTTTGATATGTTGATACAAGGAAATTATGTAAGTAAAGACAATTATTAAACTCAAGTGTGACATGTCGAGAAAATAAGTATATCAATGTTGAATTTATATGAAATATGTGCAAGTATACTAACAATGATGTGGCTTGACACTTAGGCAAAGGTCAAGCTATTGATTGAATGGTAACATGTTTAATTGTAAGAAGCATTGAAATGGTAAGTACTTGGATGAAAATAAAATTTAAGATTTTGCAAAAATTTTTTATGATCCCGATTTAATTCCGGTTGGTTTTTAATGTATGTTTGAGGCTTCGAGGGCCCAAAAAGAGACGTTATGATTATTTTCAAAATATGAATAACAAATGACTCAGAATTATCTGAAAATGTTCAGTAAACTCCGGTAATGCCTCGTACCTATTCCGGCAATGGATACGTGTAACACCCCGAACCCGAAACCGACACCGGAGTCGAACACGAGGTGTTAACTGGCTTTAACCCCTTACAAAATTTATTTTCCAGACACTGCCCAATCTGTGTACTAGTCGTTTAAAAATCATATCTTGAGTTTCGTAACTCGAAAATCAGTTTCGTAATTTTTCCCCGAAACTAGACTCATGTGCCCATCTATGTATTTTTTTCTAGAATTTTTGGTTGGGCCAATTAGTACAGTTTATTAGTCAAAATCTCCCAAGTTGCAGGGGTCGACTACACTGACCTTTGCCCATTACGACTTGAATATCTCCCTTCACGGGGCTTCAATACTGATGCCGTTTGTTTCTATGAAAACTAGACTCAGAGAGGAATCTGTACATATATGGTACGACCCCTAATTATCTCTGGTTAATTTGTAATGAATTTCCAAAGTCGGAGCAGGGAATCCAGAAACCGTTCTGGCCCTGTCCCACAAAAATCTGATTACCTCTTAATATACTGCCCATATGATCTTTTCGTTACCTCCTCATGAAAACAGACTCATCGAGCTTCGATTACATAATTTATTCATCAATTAATTCCACTCCTACTATTTTTAATGATTTTTCAATCTCATGACACTGCTGCTGCCAGCATCTGTTACGAAAGTAACTAGGTCCATTTCATGCCTACCCTTGATCCAACTTAATCGAACGTTCGTGCCATTTTCGCATGGCTTAAAGTTTACATGTCAAAATTCAAACACAACGTAATAGCTTATACATGCCAAAATGTTCCTCTAAGCCAACTAAGAAGAAAGTACCAAAACTTGCTATCCGGTGTGATGACTTCGATGACGGCCCGACCCCGCAAAAATAGATGAGTCCAAGCAACCTATAATGGGTGACAAGGAAACATCGAGTGAGTTTATAACTCAGTAAGTCATAAGCAATGCACTACCATCTATCAATAACATTATCACAAGAGGAAACAAATGGAACGAGACAATTTACTCCATCCATACCGAACCATACCATAGTTCCTCCAACCTATCGATTCAATTTCATATCAATTCATGCATTCACATTCTAAATACTCATCAATAGGACATTGAAGCAATTTCATAAATCGATTTATTTTCGTTACAATCAAACGACTATACGGCCTTTCACCCATCCTACGATAAATTTTATGTACGTGACTTCAAGTATATTTGTCACATAGGTTCGAACTTACCGAGCTCAACACCAAGTATAAGCATAGCACCTATTAGCCACGTACTCAAGACACTTACCCGATCCGCTGTCCGCGATCGACTCAATAATGTCGCACACATAGTGTCCATAATGATTCACGAATATTTATTGGGCCCGCACACTCAGTGCTATATAATCAACTCGCACACTTAGTGCTACATAATCAAATCGCACACTTAGTGCCACATAGTCCAACTCGCACACTTAGTGCCGCATGGTCAATTCGCACACTTAGTGCATCATATTCATTTCGCACACTTAGTGCAACATAGTCGAATCGCACCCTTAGTGCTGTACAATTTAATCCCGCGCACTTAGCGCCAATCTTTTGGTCATAAATGGTCATCCCGTACGTTTAGTGCCGAGATCAACACTCAGTACATCTTACCTCTTTTCTTTCATTCAACAATTTCATCATCACATACGTACATGCATATATATATGTATATTTATTCATTCCAATCAGCATCAATACATACACATTATGACCATTTGAAATAATACCAACTACATGCTTAATGACTTACCTCGTGTTGGGTAAGACGGTTCCAACTCGACTACTCGATAACCTTTTCTTTGCCTTTGCTCGATTCACCTCCTTTAACTCCTTGAGCCAAATCAATAATTTAAAATAGTCATTAATCGACTATTCAAGTATTACTTTCAGAATAATATATATATTGATTTGACTTTCACACACATAGCTTATAGTAAGCTTTATAATAGTCAATAAATAACTCATTGGCAAATTTTCATTAATGTTTACAACAAAATCACATATTCACTACGAGCTGTTTTCCTGAGCAGTAGTCGCTAAATTGTTTATAACTGGAGCTACAAAACTCCAAATCACTAGCCGTTAATTTTCCCTGAATATAGACTCGTATATCTTCCATCCATAAAATTTCCAGAATTTTTGGCTTGGCCAATCAATACCAGATTTTTCTTAAAGTTTCCCCTGTTTCACTGTTTGACTATTCTGACCACTCTTCACTACGAATCAAATTTATCATTTTACAGAATTCAAAATGTGTTGTATTTGATCTCATTTGAAACTAGACTCATTAAGGAGTCTAAGCATATAAATTTTATCTTATAATCATTTTTGTACAATTTATAATGATTTTCTAAAAACAGAACAGGGAATCTAGTAGTCATTTTGACTCAGCCCCACAATACTTCAAATATCTCAAGATCGGTAACTCTTTTGTTTTCATAGTTTCTTTTGTAAGAAAATAGACTCTTCAAGCTTTAATGGCATAATTCACTCAGCTTCTAATTCAACTCCTACAAATTATGGCGATTTTCCAAAATCACCTTACTGCTGCTGTCCCCAAACAGATTATTACCGAATCAAATACTAACATTAGCATTGCACCTTAATAGCTAGCTTGCCAAGCCTTAATTTAACATATTTTCATTCAATTTGGTCTAATAACGCATAAATGGGTAAATTACATTTTACCCCTAATATTTCGCACTTTCACAATTTAGTCTTTATTCCACAAAACACAAAATACACAAAGTTTGGTCACACTCCTTAAGGGCCGAATCTTCCTAGTGCCCATATAAGTCCATACATCTCATTTATTTCACCTTTGAGTCCTTCAAAAATTTGTTTTTGTAATTTAGCCCCAACTACTCAAAATCACCAAAAACTTCAACACAAAACATATTAATCTTTAACATATCTTTCACTTTTCATCAACAACTATCAAAAAGCTCAAGCACTCATCAATGGCAAAACACAAAATCATCATCAATCCACAAAATTGAACCATGGGTTTTTAGAACTCAAGTCAATTACTAAAACATGCATGCATCTCAAGAACAACATCAAACATACCTTAGTCTAGCAAACCACCATAGCCGATTTTCTCAAGCTCTTCCCCTTCCTTTCTTTCCTCTATTCGGCCAAAGGTGTTCAAGAATGAACACACATTTTTTTTTTGTTTTCTTTCCTCAACTCACGGCAACAAAAGGGGGTATGGATGAGACCATTTTTTTTTTCATCACCCTTCCTTTTCATTGTTTAATTCCTTTCTTTAATTTATTTTAATTATCATGCTTAATATTTTATTTTCCTTACCATACATCACTAACACAACATGTTGGTGACATGTTTCCACCCATAGCATGGCCGGCCACTACATATTAGGGAGGGGGAATTTGACATGCAAGTCCCCTTTTTCTTCCACATGCACTAATAGGTCCTCATGCATTGACCTATCACATTTTAAAATTTTCTCATATAAGTCCTATTGACTAAATTCACATGCAATCGACTAAATCGAAGCTTGAAATTTTCACACATTCATGATTACATATTCTAGATAATAAACATCACATTCAAACCTTTCGGTGACTCGGTTTAGCGGTCCCAAAACCACTTCCCAACTAGGGTCAATTTTGGGCTGTCACAACTCTCCCCCACTTAAGAAATTTTCGTCCCCGAAAATCTTACCGGTAAATAGGTTTGGATATCGTTCTTTCATCGAGCTCTCGGTTTCCCAAGTAGCTTCCTCGATCCCGTGTTCGAGCCATAACACCTTTACTTTCTGTTCGGCATCTTTAATCAAATCAACTCCGAAAATTTTACTTTCACCAAGCTCAGTCCAAAACAATGGTGTGCGGCATTTACGCCCGTACAAAGCCTCGTAAGGTGCCATCTTAATACTTGATTGAAAACTATTGTTGTAAGCGAATTCAATCAAAGGTAAATACCGTTCCCATGAACTACTAAACTCGAGGATGCAACATCTCAACATATCCTCAAGCATCTGAATTATCCGCTCGGATTGACCATCGGTTTGGGGGTGAAAAGCGGTGCTAAAATGCAGCTTGGTACCCAAAGCTTCTTGCAATTTCTCCCAAAATCGCGAGGTGAATCTCGGATCTCTATCCGACACGATAGAAATAGGTACTCCATGTAATCTCACAATCTGTGAAACATACAATTCGGCTAGTTTATCCAATGAAAAATCCGTACGCACGGGGATAAAGTGAGCCGACTTAGTCAGCCTATCAACAACAACCCAAATCGCATCCTTCTTACTTGCGGACAATGGCAATCCGGACACAAAGTCCATTGTGACTCGGTCCCATTTCCACTCGGGTATCATGATCGGCTAAAGTAACCCTGAAGGCACTTAATGTTTCGCTTTCACTTGTTGACATATTAAACATCTCGAAACAAAGTCGGAGATGTCTCGTTTCATACCATGCCACCAAAACCGACGTTTCAAGTCGTTGTACATTTTCGTGCTCCCCGGGTGAATTGACATTCGGCTACAATGGGCTTCGTTCAGAATCATCGGAATGAGTTCCGAATTCCTTGGAACACACAAACGACTTCTAAACCTCAAACAACCATCATCATCAATCTGAAACTCCGATTCCTTGTTCGGAACACACTCAGCTCGTTTTGCAACCAATTCATCATCGACTTTCTGAGCTTCACGAATTTGATGAGTCAATAATGGTTTGGCTTTTAATTCAGCTACTAACACATTGTCAGGTAGAACAGACAAGTGTACATTCATCGCTCGCAAAGCAAACAGTGATTTCCGGCTTAAGGCGTCCGCAACCACATTAGCCTTTCCCGGGTGGTAATCAATGACAAGCTCGTAATCTTTCAACAACTCAAGCCAACGTCTTTGTCGCAGATTCAAGTCTCGTTGAGTCATCAAATATTGAGACTTTTGTGATCCGAAAACACATGGCACTTCTCACCAAACAAATAATGTCGCCATATTTTCAATGCAAACACAATGGCGGCTAGTTCGAGATCATGGGTCAGATAATTTCTCTCGTGTGGCTTCAATTGTCTCGACGCATAGGCCACAACTCGACCTTCTTGCATCAATACGCAACCCAACCCAAGTAGGGATGCATCACTATAAATGACAAACTCTTTACCCGATTCGGGTTGCACCAAAATTGGAGCTTCAGTCAAATGAGTTTTCAGTTGATCGAAGCTTTTCTGACATTTCTCCGTCCATTCGAACTTAACATCCTTTTGAAGTAACTTCGTCATTGGTGTGGCTATCATCGAGAAACCTTTGACAAATCGTCGGTAATAACCGGCGAGCTCTAGAAAGCTCCGGACTTCGGTAACATTTCTCGGAGGCTTCCAGTTAAGTATGGCTGAAATTTTGCTCGGGTCAACTCGAATACCCGATGCGGACACCACATGACCCAAGAAGCTAACCTCTCTTAACCAGAACTCACACTTACTGAACTTAGCATATAACTGCTTATCCCGCAAAATTTGCAACACTTGCCTCAGATGCTCAGCATGTTCGGTCTCATCTCTTGAATAGACCAAGATGTCATCAATAAACACAACTACGAACCGATCCAAATACGGCCTGAAGATCCGATTCATCAAATCCATAAACACCGCAGGGGCATTAGTGAGCCCAAACGGCATCACTAAGAACTCGTAGTGACCATATCTCGTCCTGAAGGCAGTTTTGGGTATGTCCGATTCTCGAATTCGCAACTGATAATAGCCCGATCTCAGATCTATTTTTGAGAACATTGAGGCTCCCTTCAGTTGGTCGAACAAATCATCAATACGCGGTAACGGATACTTATTCTTTATCGTCACTTTATTCAGTTGACGATAGTCAATGCACAACCTCATGGTTCCGTCCTTCTTTTTCACGAACAATACTGGTGCACCCCAAGGTGAGAAACTCGGTCGAGCGAAACCTCTATCCGTCAATTCTTGCAACTGAGCTTTCAACTCTCTTAACTCGGTTAGTGCCATACGATACGGAGCGATCGAAATTGGCGTAGTTCCAGGTACAAGCTCAATACCAAACTCTACCTCCCGAACAGGTGGCAAACCCGGTAACTCTTCAGGAAAAACATCCGGGTATTCACAGACCACCGGCACCGATTCGGGTTTCTGTTCTAACTCCTTGTCATCAAGTACATACGCGAGGTATGCTTCGCACCCTTTCCTTACATATTTCTGGGCCAACATTACTGATATTACAGCTGGCAACCCCCTTAAGTCCGTAGACTCAACTCGGATTATTTCGTTATTCGCGCACCTCAAATCGATAGTCTTGCTTTTGCAATTCACAACCGCATCATGCGCGGTTAACCAATCCAAACCAAGAATAACATCAAACTCGTCGAACGGCAAAAGCATCAAATCGGCCGGAAAACAGGATTCTCGGATTATTAGAGGGCATCTCTTACACACTTTATCAACAAGTACACATTGACCCAAAGGGTTTGACACTCGAATTACTAGCTCAGTAGACTCAACAGGTAGAGTCTTACTGGTTGCTAAGGTTTCGCATACATATGAATGAGTAGAACCAGGGTCAATCAATGCAATCACATTAGTATCAAAGAGAGTGAAGGTACCAGTGGTGACGTCGGGGGAGGATGCCTCCTCTCGTGCGCGAATGGCATATGCTCTAGCAGGAGCACGGTTCTCGGCGCGATCGGCCGTATCAGAAGCCCCCCTCTGACTACCACCCCTGCCTCCAAAAATTCTCGGTGGTCTACCTCTAGATGTCACTCCACTAGGTCTTGCACCTTGAATCTTATTCTTCTCATCCAGCTCCGTGCAATCTCTAATGAGGTGGTCCTTCGAACCGCATCCGTAACAGGCCCTGCTAGTAGACTTGCCCCAACATTCACCTAGGTGTCGTCTTCCACATTGGGGACATTCAGGTTTCTCGTGACGATTATTGCCCACACTAGCTACCGAAGTAGCTCGGGAGCCCATCGATGGTCTTGCCCTGATGGAAATTCCCGCAGTCGCCCTCGACTTATTAATGTCCTCCCTGAACTTCTTTATAGCTGAGAACGGAGCTTTACCCGTCGATCTTTTACGATAATCTCTAGCTTCAAATTCAGCCTTCCTCTTCTCCTTTCCAAGTTCTTCCGCCTTGCAGGCTCGTTCGACTAGTGTTACGAATTCTTTTATTTCCAAAATACCCATTAGTAGCTTTAAATCTTCATTCAATCCTTCCTCAAATCTTTTGCACATAGCAACCTCGTCAGCTACACACTCCCGGGCATACCTACTAAGTCTTACGAATTCATGTTCGTATTCAGATACAGTCATACGGCCTTGCTTGAGTTCCAAGAACTCCTTACACTTCTGATCAATGAACCGTTGGCTAATAAATTTCTTCCGGAATTCCATTTGAAAGAAGTCCCAAGTTACTCGCTCGTTCGGGACTATGGAAATCAAGGTCCTCCACCAATAGTAGGCTGAGTCTCGCAACAAAGATACCACACATTTTAGACATTCGTCGGGTGTGCATGACAATTCATCGAACACCCGAATGGTGTTATCTAGCCAGAACTCGGCCCTTTCGGCATCATCAGTTACTATGGCCTTGAACTCCTCGGCCCCACGCTTCCTAATCAAGTCTACAGGTGGCTTACTCAGTCTCACAGGATCAGCGACTGATGGCATTACAGGCTCTTGGGGTGGATTATTCAAATTCGGGAATTGTTGGACAGCCGGGTTGGTTCGGGCATATTGCGCGACCCACTCATTCATCATGGTAAAGAAGGCTTGTTTAGCCCCCTCACCTTGATTATTCGCAGATGACTGAGGTTTAACAGGCGGCGTCCCTTGTGCAGGAGTAGCCGCTACGCTCTCAACGTCATCCGCTAGGGTTCTTTCTTCACCGGGGTCCATTTACTAATCAAAACAAAAACATTTCAACTGTCGGAAGTCATCACACATTTAAACATTAACATTCGGCATGTATAGCTAGACTCATACGCGCTATGGTAGTCCTAGAACCGACTAAACCATAGCTCTGATACCAATAAAATGTAACACCCCGAACCCGAAACCGACACCGGAGTCGAACACGAGGTGTTAACTGGCTTTAACCCCTTACAAAATTTATTTTCCAGACACTGCCCAATCTGTGTACTAGTCGTTTAAAAATCATATCTTGAGTTTCGTAACTCGAAAATCAGTTTCGTAATTTTTCCCCGAAACTAGACTCATTAAGGAGTCTAAGCATATAAATTTTATCTTATAATCATTTTTGTACAATTTATAATGATTTTCTAAAAACAGAACAGGGAATCTAGTAGTCATTTTGACTCAGCCCCACAATACTTCAAATATCTCAAGATCGGTAACTCTTTTGTTTTCATAGTTTCTTTTGTAAGAAAATAGACTCTTCAAGCTTTAATGGCATAATTCACTCAGCTTCTAATTCAACTCCTACAAATTATGGCGATTTTCCAAAATCACCTTACTGCTGCTGTCCCCAAACAGATTATTACCGAATCAAATACTAACATTAGCATTGCACCTTAATAGCTAGCTTGCCAAGCCTTAATTTAACATATTTTCATTCAATTTGGTCTAATAACGCATAAATGGGTAAATTACATTTTTACCCCTAATATTTCGCACTTTCACAATTTAGTCTTTATTCCCCTAATATAACGCATAAATGGGTAAATTACATTTTTTTTTGTTTTCTTTCCTCAACTCACGGCAACAAAAGGGGGTATGGATGAGACCATTTTTTTTTTCATCACCCTTCCTTTTCATTGTTTAATTCCTTTCTTTAATTTATTTTAATTATCATGCTTAATATTTTATTTTCCTTACCATACATCACTAACACAACATGTTGGTGACATGTTTCCACCCATAGCATGGCCGGCCACTACATATTAGGGAGGGGGAATTTGACATGCAAGTCGCCTTTTTCTTCCACATGCACTAATAGGTCCTCATGCATTGACCTATCACATTTTAAAATTTTCTCATATAAGTCCTATTGACTAAATTCACATGCAATTGACTAAATCGAAGCTTGAAATTTTCACACATTCATGATTACATATTCTAGATAATAAACATCACATTCAAACCTTTCGGTGACTCGGTTTAGCGGTCCCGAAACCACTTCCCGACTAGGGTCAATTTTGGGCTGTCACAATACGGGTAGGGGTGTTACATTTAGTGGTATCAGAGCTACGGTTTAGTCGGTTCTCGGACCAAACGTAGTATATGTGAAGTCTAAAAACACGTGTCATTATAATATGTGATAAGTATGATATCTCCCGGCTCTGTTGAGATTTGTTTTAATTATAAAATGAGATGCTTTCTAACCCAAGATAATTCTGATAATACCAAAAACGATACTCAAGAATATGAGTAAAAAGTTGATTAGAATGAATCGGAATTCAGAAAGGTATGAATAAATACATGTTGATGATGAATGTTATGTGTATTATTAAAAGTAAATTATATTGCTACATGAAATATTGTGCTGATGACTAAATTGCAAAATATATAAAAGTGATATATGAAGTACATGATAAGGATTATTAGTAAATTATGGATGAATAGTGAATTTTAAAAATATTACATGTATTAAAGGTAAAGAAGACATAAATAAACGGATTATTAGTACAAGGATTAAATTATAAAGCATGTAAAAGTATTATGCGAAAGGTGTAAAAGTGATATGCGTGCATGAAATGATTTGCCCAAGTAGACAAAATTAGAACTACTAGGATATTAAGGGACCTCAGCATGCTCTCTGATTACTAGCACGTTAGTGCTCTCTGATTATTAGCACATTCAGTACATTCGTACTCTCTGTATAGCACTTCAGTGTTCTCTGTTTAATAATGCATAATAATGCACCTCTGTATATGTCCCGTATATCCGAAGTGTTCTATCTAGTCTACTGGGCATCTGCTAAGTAAAAAGTAAACAATTTTCGTTACGAGGTAAATGATTATCTCTGAGTAAAAATGTTAGTTATGATGAAGCAGAACTCGTAAAAGTACGAATAAATGTTTTATAGTACTTGAGAATGATAAATGTTATATGAGTAAATATATGACAATTAAATTATGAGACTTTACGATCTATACCCCTTTACTAGTATAGTTATATGCAATGAAATTCATGAGATTTATATTGATTAAGTTCAGAAGTGAAAAGTGAAAAGTTCAATGGTTGAACAATTGATAATATAGTCGGAATTGAGAATGAGTTAATAGGTAAAGATGGGTTCTGAATAGATACATCAAAATTTTTCTGAAAACTAGCTGGGATATACAGTACCACTGTTAAATAAAGAAATTATTTATAGGAAAATCGATTTGTTCAAATGTCGAAACCATTTTCAAATCGAGTTTTGGAAAATGGGAATCGACTTTAAGAAAAATGAAAACGGGAGTTGCCACCAATTTTTTTAGGTGTGATTGGATCACCTTATAAAATGTTTTGTTTTAAAATCATTAGTTTTGGTCTACGAAATCAGAAAATGGGTTCGGGAGCCGGTTACGTACGAGGAAGGGTTAGCACCCTCGTAACGCCCAAAAATTGGTACCTAATTGATTATCAAGTGTCTTTAATGTCGGAAATTCAAAAATTTTAAGATGCAATCCTCTTTAGAATATTTTGATTTTGAAAATTGAGATTCACTCATATCAAAATATTAACACTAAGTTATCCCCCCTTTTTGAAATCCCTATCTCGAAACGACAAAATGCCACATCCAATAAGTTAGGACACAACGCTTTGAAATTCCAAGACAGTTGCTCGTATTTTGAAAACCTTAAAAAAAATTAGAAGGGTACTTAACTATTCGAACTCAACGAGAAAAGTTGCAACCCAATAAGTTAGGGCACTACTTTTTCGAAGCTTCCAAACACCTAGCATTGCCTTTTTATTTTTGAAAACTTTGAAGTCTCGTTTTTAAAACTGATGCATGAAGGAGCACATTAACATAATAAAACATAACATACAAGATAACATATTTATAGAAATAGGTAAATAAAAGCATAATAACAATAACATAAATGCCATACATTAATTAATATACATATATATAAGAAATATAAAATATGGCAAATTTTAAATAAGTAAAATATACATAAAAAAACAACATATATTAAAGAAGAATAGATAAAATATATAAACATGTAATTCAACATATATTTAAACATATTAATAAACGAGAAAATGATACATGATGTATGATTGTATAAAAACAAAACAAGACAAACAAATACAATAATTTATAATAATAATAATAATAATAATAATAATAATATAGTAACATATGTTATCAAGCAATCAACACTTTATAAAATCATGGAAATAGCATTTAATACATGGAAAATTTATAATATAAAAAATATAAAAAGGTTTAATAAAATAAAGTGAGTAATTTGGATATATGTGTATATAATTAAAATACAATTTAGAAATGGGTGATAATAATATATTATAGATAAACTTTAATTTTAAGATAAAATAATAAAAAAATATGATATTGTATTATATCAAATAATATAAACATTTAATAATACATAAAAATATAATATTTAATAGTGAATTTTAAAATAGATAATATATGATAGTATATAAAAATAATAATAAATGAAATAATTTATAATATATAATATAAAAATGTAAGTTTTTAAAATAATATATAATATAAATAAATAAATATATAAGATATATAAGTTAAAATATAATATATAATAATAATTTACAAATTTTGAAAATATAAATAATATAATAAATAATATATATAATAAATTAAAAATAAGTTTAAAAGTATATAAAAAAAGGGGTGAAATTAAAAAAAGGTTGAAAAACTAAGATAGAC
This sequence comes from Gossypium hirsutum, assembly GCF_007990345.1. Lineage (NCBI taxonomy): Eukaryota > Viridiplantae > Streptophyta > Magnoliopsida > Malvales > Malvaceae > Gossypium > Gossypium hirsutum. The sequence goes on along the minus strand of NC_053428.1, from coordinate 104,344,911 downwards.
GAAGAATAAAATAAGAACAAACCAGAGAGAGTAAGAACGCAAGAGGGGGAGAAATTTGAGTGAATGCTCTCAAGAATTCTTATTGCTTCCCAAAACTCAAGTCCCTTTACAATGAAGGGAGAGGCCTCTATTTATAGTTGAGCCTCCCCAAATCCAACGGTACAGATCAATTACATCAACGGTTAAGATTAAAGGATATCTACAAATTAAATCTCCAAGATTACAAAATCATATCTTCTAAGATTGTATATCATATCTAAGATTGCAATCATATCTAAGATTGTATCATATCTAAGATGTAGCACCCCAAACCCGGCCCAGAAGTTATGGCCGGATCCGGCATGCCACATCAAAAACGTTAAAATTTTCCATTCTAAGTCCAGAAAATCGTACTTGATGTTCAAAAGATTAATTCATTAAGGGTTAAAGTGAATGGAAGCTGTGCACCAGGTAGGAAACCGGAAAAGAAGTGGTGAGTCCATCGGACTGCTTAAGTACCAAGCTCCTTTCGGATCCAATCCTAGACATGCATACCGCCATTGCCTCACCTTAACGTCATGGATATTTCTAGGAAACCGATTCGATTAAGTCATTTTTAGGAAAAGTGATTAATTTTGGAAAATACTTTCATTGCAGAAGCTTTGCTTGTTGTCGTGTTATTTTGAAATCAACTGTTGTTTTTGAAAACGCGCCCTAAAGCTATCCAATTTCAACAGTTAAAATAAGTATTACCTATCTTAGTAATACATATTAAAAACCATCAAAAATAAATAAGTGGCCTTATTACATTTAAAAGCCCCAAACCTCAAACGTAATTAAAAGGATGTCCAGTTCACCAGAAGAAAATCAAACTTTCAGAACGGGTGGCCACTCCGAATTCCCTCATAGCTCCAAGCCCACTATGGTTGGGGATTTCCTGTGTGGATAAAAATAAAAGGAGTGAGTTTGGGGAAACTCAGTGTGTAAATTAACCCAACCATAGCCTATATCAGCTCAAACCACAGAAATAGAATAAGTTGGCCTTAGCCCATAACAGAATTCAGAATAAAGCCCATAGGCCCATAGCAGAACAGAACAGATATTACATGTTTATGCAGAAACCCAACCATATCCAACCGTATACACCCCATACCAACCTTACACCGTGTGGGGAGACAACTCGACCCACCCAATCGCTACACACCACAGAATTTGCAGCGTGGCTGCCAGAACAGATAATGTGACAGAGTCACCAGATACAGATAATCGTGGCAGAGCCACCAGAACAGATATATGTGGCAGAGCCACCAGATCAGATATTTGTGGCAGAGCCACCAGATCAGATATTTGTGGCATAGCCACCAGAACACTTCCTCCATAATATAACCCATGTCCCCATGCAACAGATATATAATCATGGCATACATCATACAGAATCAGATCGTCATGCTTTTCAGTCAAAATTAACCCTAGGGGTATAACGGTAATTTTGCACTTAGGGGTATAACAGTAATTTTCCATACATAGGGGTATTATAGTAATTTAGCTACTTTTAGGGTTTTCATGCATATCCTAACTATTTACGTACTATCAGAACACTTACCGCGCATTCTTACCGAATTGGGCCCGTTGGCCCATGAACCCGATCTTTGGCCCATTAAGCCCAAATTATCAAAATGTACGAAATCACGCGTACTGCGGTTTATTACTTTAGATTACCAAATATACAAACCCAACTATCTTACGAGCATTCGCACACTCGCAAATTCCCAAAATACTGACTTTTCGGCATTTCGGCATTTCGGCAAATTCCCAAAATACTGACGTATTAACCCCTTACAATATTCGGCCAACCACACCTACAGATCATAGTAAGCTTATAAGAAATCAATAAGCAACTCATTAACAAATTTTTGTCAATGTTTACCACATAATCATAATTTCACTGCAAGCTGTCTTCCTGAGCAACAGCCACTAAATTATTTATAACTGGAACCACGAAACTCCAAATCAAGTTCCGTTAATTTTCCCTGAAAATAGAATCATATATCTTCTATCCATAAAATTTTCAGAATTTTTGGTGTAGCCAATCAATACCAGATTTTTCTCAAAGTTTCCCATGTTTCACTGTTTGACTAATCTGACCACTCTTCATTACGAATCAAATTTCTCATTGTACAGAATTCAAAATATGTTCTTGTTTATTTAATTAGAAACTAGACTCAATAAGCTTTAATTACATAATTTATTCAGCTTCTAATTCATCTCCCACAATTTATGGTGATTTTCCAAAGTCACGTTACTGCTGTTGTCCCAAGCAGATTTATTACCAAATCACTCTTTCACACATACCTTGCATGCATGTTATTTAAACATGTATATCACCAATCAATCATCACATATCTATGATTTTACTTAAGTATAATCTCCATTTCATCATTTTAAAGCACAACATGTTAGCTGATTTTTTCCCTTTAACATCTAAGGCACAAGCATGCTCATTTGTTTGGCTCAACTTCACATATCTTCCATTTTTCATCAAAAGAATATGAAACAACAGCCATTTCCTTCATTTTAATTCATGACCAAATGCTCACAACACAACCAAAAATCAAAATATACTTCAAGAGTTCAGGTAGAATCAAGAAGAACTCATGAACCTCAAAATAGAAGCAAGGTACCAAGAACTTACCTTCAATTTTCCTCCTCCTAATGACCGAATACTCAAGAGCTTTCTCCTCTCCTTTCTCTTCTCTAACTTTCAGCTATGATGAACAAAGATGGACAAAAATTTGTTCTTTTCACCCCTTTTTCTTTTAATAAAACTTCATATTTCATCCATTTAATTCTTTAATACAAAAGACATGAAATTCCTATCATGAAACATTTACCTAACCCATTATCATGGAACATTTACCTAACCTATTATCAATTTGTATCAATTTGTACCATAAATTATGGATATCAAGTGTACATTTTGTCTACAACAACATGATGGCTGGCCACTTCATGTAAAATGGGAGGTTTGTCATGCAAATCCTCCTATTTTGCACTCCTATTTATTTGGCCACTTCAATTTAGCCTATAGCATTTTCAAACATTTTCACATAGGTCCTATTTCATAATTTCACTCCCTTTTTCTTATGGAACAAAAATTAACTAAAATTATCGGGTTCTATCTTAAGCTAGGGCCTTCTAGAGGCCCACTAACATAATTAAACCTATGCCAACATTCACAAGATTCCCGAAAATTGGGGCGTTACATAAGATTGCATATCATTGAAGATTATATTTCCATATGAGTCAAGCTTGTAGATGGACCTTAAATCTTTTCAAGTAATGGGCCATTCCGATCGGGCCAAATTATATTTGTAATTCTGGACTGAACTTGGACTTCGTTTTTTTTGGGGGTTTATTATTTTAAATACTGAAATGGGCCGGGCAAAATTGAGTGTCTACAGCTGCCCCTCTTTGCTCATTGCTATGTAATAGGAATTGAGCAAAGACCATAAAGGACCAAATTTGCCCGGCCTAGCCCAATCTTTGCGATCTTTTCCTCGAATGGTCTTCTACCTTCTCCCTACGACCTCAAGAATGCTATGTTGATATCTTTGATCTATTTTCTGCCGAACACAGAGACACTGAGTCTGCTTCTTCGATTTGTAAGGATGTCAAATCATCTTGAGTCTGTTTGAGAACATTTGAGAATCATATCTGTAAGGTCCTCGACTTGTTCCTTGTAAGAACAAGGATGCCTAAACCATCTTGAGTCTGTTTGAGAACATTTGAGAGTCATGTCTGCAAGGTCCTCGATTTGTTCCTTGTAAGCACAAGGATGCCAAACCATCTTGAGTCTGTTTGAGAACATTTGAGAGTCATATCTGCAATGTCCTTGATTTGTTCCTTGTAAGCACAAGGATGCCAAACCATCTTGGATCTGCTTCAGTATAAACATCTGAAGGTTAGATCTGCTATATTTGAGAACGTCTGAGAGTCAAATCTGCTATGTCCTCGATTTGTTTCTTGTAAACACAAGAATACCAAATCATCTTGGATCTGCTTCAGTATAAACATCTGAAGGTTAGATCTGTTATATTTGAGAACGTCTGAGAGTCAAATCTGCTATGTCCTCGATTTGTTCCTTGTAAACACAAGAATACCAAATCATCTTGGATCTGCTTCAGTATAAACATCTGAAGGTTAGATCTGTTATATTTGAGAACGTCTGAGAGTCAAATCTGCTATGTCCTCGATTTGTTCCTTGTAAACACAAGAATGCCAAATCATCTTGGATCTGCTTCAGTATAAACATCTGAAGGTTAGATCTGCTATCTTTGAGAACGTCTGAGAGTCAAATCTACTATGTCCTCGATTTGTTCCTTGTAAACACAAGAATGCCAAATCATCTTGGATCTGCTTCAGTATAAACATCTGGAGGTTAGATCTGCTATCTTCGATCTGTTCCCTATAAACACAGGGATGCCAAATCTGCTCTCTTCAACTTGTTCCCTATAAACACAGGGATGCCATGCTGAAATCTTCAATCTGCTTCGCTGTAAGCACAGGAATGTCAGATCTACTATCTTCGATCTGTTCCCTATAAACATAGGGATGCCAAATCTTGTTTCTTTGATCTATATTGTCCCATAAAAGACATAACCTGTAGAATGCGTATGAGTTCATGCCTATGATTGAAGTGAGTCAAATTCTCCTAATTAGACATGTTATAATGCAAAATGTTATGAATATGACCCTTATTTCGGGCGTCATCACTCATTCCCTCATCGAAGTTTTAACTTTATACTTCTTGATGTATCAATCATACTCTGCTTGTATGCTTTGAATCAACTTAGTCCTATTGTGCCATTCTCCAAATGTTGTGACCCGCTGGAGATGTTTATGAAATGATCCTTTCTTAAGATCAATTTAAATTGTCCAACCACCTTTTGGACTGAAGAAGAAATTTCCCCGAGTACATCCGACCCTCAAATATGGAAATTCTTTAAAAAATTGTCTTGTTTCAGTTTCTTGTATTATCTAGAAATTTCCAAAGTAATATGCAAAACTTCGTTTGTAAAGATATTTAGTTCATCAATCATTATTTCTATGCAACATACTTTATGAATAATGGGACGAATAAATTGATCTTGAGGATAATGATTTATCAAAAAGACAAAGGAGGTTAATCTAGGAATCTATCTTTGAGAAGAAAGAGAATCCAAAGATAGTAAACAGGAGAAAAAATTAGATGCCCCAGATATCGCCGCTTGAGCGTCTATACACTAGCTCCATGACGACTTTCTTGAGTTCAACATGTGTTTAAAAGATCCAAAGTAATTCATTGATGCCTCGATATGTAACATACTTCACTTCTCGTCAAATCCGGTATAGCAAGGTCACTACATGACTTTCCAAATTTGAGCTGCCCTTTCGGGTTTTCAACTCAAAATCCCTTTGGTCTCAAGACGCCCTTTGCGGGTTTTCACCTTGGCCTCTCCATTTTTTTCTTTTTTCTATTTATTTTTTTTTCTCTTTTTTTTTCTTTTTTTCTTTTTTTTAAAATAGAAGTCCCAAATTGCCCTTTGCGGGTTTTCACCTTGGCTTCCCTTCTCCTTCAGACAAAGTACTCTTTGACTGAGTCCGAATTCACTGGATCAGATAAATTCTTCCTATCTATTTCTTGTCAAAATCAATATACCTCTAGAGAAAGCCCTCTTTGTAACATATGGCCCTTCCCAATTCGGCATCCTTTTGCAAGGTTTCCTTTATGAGATTCTTTTGGATGAACCTTCTTTGTCATAAGTCTGTGTCATCCATTCTTGGTACATTTTCTTAGGATGAACACTTTCAAGTTAAGTTTACTAGAGGTATTCAATTCTTGACTCCATCAAAGCTTGGAGGAAAAATCTTGATTCATAAACCCATGAGAAAGGGATTACCCCAATAGCCGTCCTGGCTGTTGTTTGTCAAACCCTACAAAAAGATGGTTCAATGATTCTCAGCAGACAAGAATGAAATTGCTGACTTTATCCTTCAACCTGGAAAGCTAAGGTACAGAGATTACTCCTGGAGCATACATCCCACCATGACTCGATGATGTTTCTGAAGCATCCCTAATCTTTATAAATTGCCCCCAACTGTGAAGCTGCCAAATGAGCGTAGCAAATAGGAGGCACAACAAATATGGATGTAGTGCTCATTTGATACATGTAGGATAGAGAATGAACAAACTCTTGCAGATCATCAGCCGAAAACCCAGCCTGGTCTAAGAGAACATGATAGTGGGTCTGCCTCGTGATTCCAATCATTCCAGCATGGGTACCAAGGTAAAAATCATTGTTCTTTGGATGGCATACTTTGTTGTCAATGACAGTACCATGTAGCACATTGTCAGGAGTCCCTGCTGAAAAAAAACTTGGTATGATAGTTTTTCGTACAATAATAACCACAATCTTTAGGGTTCCACTTCTCGCCAAGGAACTTGCAAGCCTCAATAACTTGATCAAAACTTGATTGAATTGAGACTCGCTAACCCTCTCCCTAAAAATAATGATTTGATCAGGTTTCCTCTTCTCTGAACTTGTATAGAAGTCTAAGAGAGCTTCCTTCATGATACCGTCATCAACTTTGTCAGAAACTGGTTTTGAAGAAAGAATCTATCATTTTAAGCTTCAGAGACTGTGTACGGCCTGATGCCCCATAGCTGAAAATTAATGGCCACCGCCTGGAGCTAACCATCACAGCTATTGACGGCACATCAAACTGCTTAGGAAAGCCAAACAATGCACCCATTCCAAGGATGATGGTTGGAACCTTTGAAACAACTGGAATTGAAGGTGTTTGCCCCAGCGTAAGCATAGAGAGTAGGCGGTAGTTTCTTATGCCAATTTTTACCAGTCTCGGTCATCTTTTGTAATTTGTTTTTTTTCTTCTTTTTCTTTTCTTTTGGCAACCTTTGTTGTACTGTGGTATGGCGCATTATCTTTGAAAAGACTGCAAACTTTTGGCATTGTGCAGTTATATATATTCTTTTTTCTTTTTTTTTGAAATAGATGACTTTTGACTTTGTAATATTGGCATATGAAGCTATCTCCCCCTCTTAATGGAGTAGTTGACGTCTACAAAGATGAGTCATTGTCAGCTTGAAACTTTTGATGAGCTCGGGCCCATAACATACATGCCCCATAAGTCTTTACTCCTTTAAATTTGGCATTCATTGTACAACTGATGCGATCCCTTTCCATGGTGGACCAACAGTGCCCCAAAACCTCATGTTTATCCTGGCAATTGCAAATCCTCCTGCATGCGTTTTTGGACCATATTTTTGAATTCCCATAATAGTCTCAATAAGGTCTTATTTTGTCTCCTCAGCTAATTCCAATTTCACAATCTTTCCTTCCTCTAAGGCTATATTTCTTACCACCACTTCATGGGGTAAAAACCATTTTCAACAAATTCAGAAACAAGTCACAATTTCTGTCACCTTCAAAGTACTGAGATTCCTCTAAACACATATCGCACTCAAAAGGAACTCTGAATATGTAGAATCGTTGCCCGTGTCATTGATATCTAGGGATCTATGATAGGCACACAAAAGAATATAAAAGGAATAAATGAATTCAAAAATGACTATTTACATGAAATGAAAATTTATAAAGAATGTCAAAGGTCAAAAGAATCAGAATGAAAGAATATTTACTCGGTTAAATAATAAAAGTATATTTTATTGAAAATAAAAATGTCTGAACATGAGCCCACTTCTCAAAAGAAATCTCATTACTCCTAGGCTTTAGAGCAACAAGAGTGTTCTGAATATTACTCCGTAAAATTCCTAAAGATTACAGGAAGTTCTTCTGCAGTCCAATTGTTTAAAGAACTTCCTGGTTCGTAAGGGCGAATGCCCTCAAGGTTTCTTTGTTCAGTCCCTTCCTCATGTATGACATTGATGGGATTATTTTCATTTCCAAACACCCCCTTCTCCGGGTAAGCTATCCCTCTTGACACAAAAGTCAGGGATATGTAAGGGAACGTCTCTTTTTCACTTAGCCGTGACCCTCTTTTCTCTCTCTCTCTCTCTCTCTCTCTCTCTTTTTCTTTCTTTTTTAATAACTTTAATTAATTATGGTCTTTTTATAATTTAAATGCATATAATGCGATGTGATGTAATACAAATGCATGAATGCAAAAAGGTATCGATCTTGACTTAATTTCATTTAGAAAACTTTATTTAGAAAAAGAATATCTTTACATATGAATGGATTACAAATACGCCTTCGTCTCATGGGCCAAAGTTTTAACTCAACAAAGATAACTCTTGACAATGATCTGACTGTGCTCAATGTATCAGCTTGTACCTTCATGGTCCGTAAATGATCTACTACCATCCCGAATTTGAGCTATGGCTTCACCCATAAGATAATCCCTACATCTATGGACACCTCTTCCAATGTCTATGAAGTTGTTCTGATTATCTTGAAAGAAAGATTGGCAAACAAGTGGGCATTCCTGCTTAACATGCTACTTTAAAATGATATCCAACACCTTTAGGGTTTCTTGAGAACTTTCAGATTCCTGTCCACGCAAAGCATTTTGAAATGCTTAGATGGGTATCTTCTCAGTATAGTTAATCTCTACTTTAAAGGTTTTTTAAATGATATGGACTTCTTTAATCTCATTCTTTTGCGTCCATTTTGACATATCATCAGGGCTTGCATTTCCATTATCTCTGATAAGTGCAACATAGTGAACTCATGCTTGTTGTTTGGTTCTATAATAAATAAGCCTTTTACCATCATAGGCACAATTCTTTCCATCCAACTCACCTTTGTAGGTCCATGCATTCTGTCAATCACTTTTCTTCCAACACTCTTACCATCGACCATCTTCCTATGAAAGAGAAATGTTGTAATGGTGGAAATGTCCATCCATACTCTTCTTGTTCACCTTAAAATGATTGGTGAGTACATTACCTTTTGCCCTGCAGCACGTCTTGCCATAGAGTGTCGAACAATCTTCTTCATATCCAATTCTACTTTGATTGGAAACAACATTAAGACGCACTAGTGGTGGAAGAGGCAGGAATTCCAAGACTGCCCATTTTCCTTCCCGTTCTTTCCATTTTAGCTTACTCCCTCTCCCTATGACATTCATCAACTTCCTCACAAAAGTTGGAATACAGTTATCCTTTGAGTAAACTTTATCAAATTGAGTCATAGGACAACGCCACAAAATTGAATATTCCTCCACCACGGGTACCATATAGGCTTTTCCAAACGTAAAGCAACTGTATACAAGATTCCAATACTGAGTGATGGCCCGAAACAAATTCTCGTCTATTCCTAAGTCAAGCAAGTACTGCAAGTCCCCATGGTTGTTGTAGAACAACTGCTTGGCTTCGCTACCCCATTGATCCCATATTTCCTTTAACTCATGCTGATTATCCTGTGTGATACGAATGTAGTCTGACAGCTCTGACACATATCCCATGGCTAGACTATTTTCTTTTACTAACTGAGTTTGCTCTGACCATATATGGACATTAGCGTTGACTTCCAGTCTATCAAGAAGTTCGTTCTCCATAATAAAACTCTCTAACTTAGAAACTGACTGAAAATCGATACCTTTTAAATGCGAAATGTTATGCAACAAAAGAAAGGAGATAGTTAGTATCACATGATAACAATAAACTCAAAGATAACCTGCAAGGGTAATAATTACGGTATAATTCTATCTAGGTTGAGCTCTTACGGTCCTTCTATATGTGGTTTAGTTCTAAAGTTGAGGTACCTGAACCAGCAGATTCCTCGATCCTCACCCATTATAGGCTCATTTGAATCGAGTTCAGTTCAGGGGGACACATTTCCCTATGGCTACACGGAGATGAAAATCTCACGAAACCATAGGTACGGATGTATCCCGAAAGTGATCCACTATCTTGCACGGAGGCGAAAACCTCACGAAGGCGTAGCTTCTCACTCCCACTTAAGGGTGTGACCACAACGGTCATGCAAATGCAATGCGTATTAGAATATAGCAACACATGCAATAACACAAACACATGTAATGCAAAGAAGATTAAATTTTAAAATTTTTAATTTTCAACATTAAGACAAGAGATAATCAATTACACGGCTTGACTCTCTTATTAGTCCCCAGTGGAGTCGCCAAGCTGTCGAAACCATTTTCAAATCGAGTTTTGGAAAATGGGAATCGACTTTAAGAAAAATGAAAACGGGAGTCGCCACCAATCTTTTTAGGTGTGATTGGATCACCTTATAAAATGTTTTATTTTAAAATCATTAGTTTTGGTCTACGAAATTAGAAAATGGGTTCGGGAGCCGGTTACGTACGAGGAAGGGTTAGCACCCTCGTAACGCCCAAAAATTGGTACCTAATTGATTATCAAGTGTCTTTAATGTCAGAAATTCAAAAATTTTAAGATGCAATCCTCTTTAGAATATTTTGATTTTGAAAATTGAGATTCACTCATATCAAAATATTGACACTAATTTAACCCCCCTTTTTGAAATCCCTATCTCGAAACGACAAAATGCCACATCCAATAAGTTAGGACACAACGCTTTGAAATTCCAAGACAGTTGCTCGTATTTTGAAAACCTTAAAAAAAATTAGAAGGGTACTTGACTATTCGAACTCAACGAGAAAAGTTGCAACCCAATAAGTTAAGGCACTACTTTTTCGAAGCTTCCAAACACCTAGCATTGCCTTTTTATTTTTGAAAACTTTGAAGTCTCGTTTTTAAAACTGATGCATGAAGGAGCACATTAACATAATAAAACATAACATACAAGATAACATATTATAAAAATAGGTAAATAAAAGCATAATAACAATAACATAAATGTCATACATTAATTAATATACATATATATATATAAGAAATATAAAATATGGCAAATTTTAAATAAGTAAAATATACATAAAAAAACAACATATATTAAAGAAGAATAGATAAAATATATAAACATGTAATTCAACATATATTTAAACATATTAATAAACGAGAAAATGATGCATGATGTATGATTGTATAAAAACAAAACAAGACAAACAAATACAATAATATATAAAAATAATAATAATAATAATATAGCAACATATGTTATCAAGCAATCAACACTTTATAAAATCATGGAAATAGCATTTAATACATGGACAATTTATAATATAAAAAATATAAAAAGGTTTAATAAAATAAAGTGAGTAATTTGGATATATGTGTATATAATTAAAATACAATTTAGAAATGGGTGATAATAATATATTATAGATAAACTTTAATTTTAAGATAAAATAATAAAAAATATGATATTGTATTATATCAAATAATATAAACATTTAATAATACATAAAAATATAATATTTAATAGTGAATTTTAAAATAGATAATATATGATAGTATATAAAAATAATAATAAATGAAATAATTTATTATATATAATATAAAAATGTAAGTTTTTAAAATAATGTATAATATAAATAAATAAATAAATATATAAGATATATAAGTTAAAATATAATATATAATAATAATTTACAAATTTTGAAAATATAAATAATATAATAAATAATATATATAATAAATTAAAAATAAGTTTAAAAGTATATAAAAAAGGGGTGAAATTAAAAAAAGGTTGAAAAACTAAGATAGACAAAGAATAAAATAAGAACAAACCAGAGAGAGTAAGAACGCAAGAGGGGGAGAAATTTGAGTGAATGCTCTCAAGATTTCTTATTGCTTCCCAAAACTCAAGTCTCTTTACAATGAAGGGAGAGGCCTCTATTTATAGTTGAGCCTCCCCAAATCCAACGGTACAGATCAATTACATCAACGGTTAAGATTAAAGGATATCTACAAATTAAATCTCCAAGATTACAAAATCATATCTTCTAAGATTGTATATCATATCTAAGATTGCAATCATATCTAAGATTGTATCATATATAAGATTGCATATCATTGAAGATTATATTTCCATATGAGTCAAGCTTGTAGATGGACCTTAAATCTTTTCAAGTAATGGGCCATTCCGATCGGGCCAAATTATATTTGTAATTCTGGACTGAACTTGGACTTCGTTTTTTTTGGGTTTATTATTTTAAATACTGAAATGGGCCAGACAAAATTGAGTGTCTACATCAAATATGATATTTACAGAATGGTTAACTGAAAATTTCTTCCCAATTAGTTTCTTCAATGAACTGAATGATGTGAAACTATTGATGACTTTACTAGTCAATGGATTGGTAAATAAATTAAATATTTGAATATAGCTGTTATAAATATGTATATTATAGTAAAATTTTTTGGGGATTTTATACGGGTATTTTATATGTACTGATATTTTCAGAGGTATATACAACTGTTCATGTTTAGATGCTATAATCAATATATGGAAAGGTTGGATAAATATGCTAATAGATAGAAATTATCACAAGTCTGATTGATTCACAAGTGGTACTACTCTATCTTTCTTTGGTTTTCCAAGCCAATATATGTGATAAAACACTTGATAATAAGATACATTTGATATTATCTTCTATTTCTGTTGGTAAAAGCTCTGAGAGACAAATGTGAAATATTGAATTGAAAATAAAATTTGAGATGAAAGGATAGAGAATGGATATAAATGATAAACTAGGTAAATATGTGTAAAAAGAAACTACAAAATTATAGAAATAATGAAATTCATGATCAAAAGAAAACAAGGAAATTTCGAGGACGAAATTTATTTTAAGGGGGAGAGAAATGTAATACCCCGAAAATTTTTATAGTAAAATATTATCCGTGATATAGTAAAATAAGGAAATAAAGTGACAAAAAGGGAAATTTTGAGTTATGTCAATATTGGGAAGTATATTATGACATATTGATTCAAGAAAGGATTAAATTGTAAAAGTGAGAAAAGTTTTGTGGCCTAAGAGTAAATACTCAAAATTTGAAGGATTAAAGTGTAAATATGAAAAGTTGAAGGACTAATAGTGAAAATATTTTAAGGGTGGAATGATCTAGAAACCAAGGAAAATTGATGAATTAGGACCAAATTGAATAGGTGAAGAATTATGAGGGACTAAATTGTAATTTTACCAAATTAAATGATGACTCAAGATTGGAATTTTAAAAGATCACAAAGGGCAAAATTGTCAATTGGAAGAGAGAGAAATCTAGAGACAATGATGATGTTGGAGATATTTTAGATAAATTAAATAAATAAATATTAGTTTATTAATACTTTAATTTGATTTTTAAATGATATTTTATTATTTTATTATTATTTTATTTAATATATATATGTAAGGAAAGAAAGGGGAGGATGATTACCATTCTCATGCAACTAACGTGAGAAGAAGAAGAAGAAAGAAAGTTTTCCTTTTCTTACAATTTAGTCCTTCCTCCAAAAATTCATTATTTTCACCTAAAAATTGAAAGAATTTCCATAGCCATCAAGAGAGAAAGATAGCAAGGAGATGATGGGGAGCAAGAATATCAAGTTGGATTCAAGAAATAGAAGCTGGAGGAGAGAGAAAAATCAAGTTAAAGATTGAAGTCAATAAGAAAAGGTAAGTACATCAAGATTTCAATATGTTTTTAAGTTTGTTATTATTAACAAAGCATGGAAATAATGTTATAGTAGAGTTTTCTTACATAAGGTCCTTGTTCTTGATATGTTAGTGAAGAGAGAATAAGAGAAAGTGATGAGAAATGGTGTAGAAAAAGAAAATAAGGGTGTTATAACATGGTAATTAATATCTTGCCCTAAAACAGTTATGGACAACAGCAGTAGTCTAACTTTGAAAAATCACCAAAAATTTATAGAAATTGAATTATAGGATGAATAAAATATGAGATTAAATCTTATTGAGTCTAGTTTCTTATAGAATAAGTAATGGATTTGTAAATCATGAAATATAATGAATTTTGTGAGACAAGGTCAGAATGAATTCGGGTTCCCCTATTCTGACTTTGGAAAATCATCAAATATTGGATAGAAATAATTAGGGGCTTAAATTTATATGTTTAGAATCTTGAATGAGTCTATTTTCAATATAAATAAACAGGAATACCATTAAAATTATGTACGAGGAGATAATTAATTTTTAGTAAAGAAGGGTCAGAACTGTCAGACAACAGAACAGGGGTAACTTTAAAGAATTAACTGTACTTATTGGCTAAACCAAAAATTCTTAAACTTTTATGGAAAGAATATATATGAGTCTAGTTTTAGGGAAAATTTTTGGATCTTAATTTGGAGCTTTATAGCTCCAGATATAAATAATTTAGTGACTATGACACAGATGGACAGCTTGAATATTCATAAAAGTAAATAAAAAAATATAGATAATGTTACTTACAAGTGTGTTATATACATTAAGGATGTGGAATAGAGAGGAGGAGGAGGAAAACATATATGAATATTCATTTAGCATGGCTAATTTTCATATTTTAGGCTCAGGGACTAAATTGAATAAAAGTAAAACTTTATGGGCAATTTTGTAAAAAATTCAAAAATGACCAAATTGCATGAAATGGATTATTTTATTATTTAAATTAAAAAATTGAATAAAATTATTAATTTAGTTCAAGATAGGGGGAAAACATGTTTTAGGGATTAAATTGAAAAGTGTTGAAATTATGAAAAATTATGATATTTTATAGAATTCATGGACTGTTATCAATATGTATGAGAATAATAGCTGAAAATAAGGATTAAATTGCAAGAATTTTATTTTCCTAACCCTAAGGATGAAATCGTCATTAATTAAAAGTTTAGGGGCAAAATGGTAATTTTGCCTAGAGCATTAATTAAATGCATTAGAATATGAAATGAATGAAAATGATGATCATATTTATTTATAAAGATTCGGACGACTCAAATATGAGACTTGATCGTGGAAAAGAAAAGATATCGGATTAATGAAATTATAAACACAAACAAGCAATGAGGTAAGTTGGTGTAACTTGAATTGTATTTTAAATACTTGAAATATATGCTTATGTGATGAAAATATGATTTGAATGTTCAATTCATGATATTTGATGAAATATTGATAATACTCGATATAAATTGAAAATAAATCCCGGTTGAATGAAAGGAAAATTCGATGGATCTCTGAAAAGGAATTGACGGTAAAAAGGATCTAGCCCGGACGGGTGATCCTATTCTGATATAGCCCTCCCGAAGAATACATGTAAAATGGATTTAGCCCGGACGGGTAATCCAAACTAGGGTCTGAATTTAGCCTGGACTGGTAATTCAGATCCAAGCTCATTAGAGTAATTGTCGTTGTAGGGGATTTAGCCTGGACTGGTAATCCCGACAATACTCTATGAGTTTATATTACAGGGGATTTAGCCTGGACTTGTAGCACCCCAAACCCGGCCCAGGCATTATGACCGGATCCGACATGCCACATCGAAGCGTTCAAAACATTTTATTTTGTTGATCCAGAAAAACTTACTTAGTGTTTTAAAAGATAATTTCATTATATGTTAAAGTGAATGGAAGCTGTGCACTAGGTAGGAAACCAATAAAGAGGTGGTGAGTCTATCGGACTGCTTAAGTACCAAGCTCCCTTCGGATCCAATCCTAGACATGCATACCGCCATTGCCACACCTTAACGTCATGGATATTTCTAGGAAACCGATTTGATTAAGTCATTTTTAAGAAAAGTGATTAATCTTGTAAAATACTTTCATTGCGGAAGCTTTGCTTGTTGTCGTGTTATTTTGAAATCAATTGTTATTTTTGAAAACGTGCTCTAAAGCTATCCAATTTCAACAGTTAAATATAAGTAATACCTATCTTAATAATACATATTAAAACCATCAAAAATAATGAAGCGGCCTTATTACATTTAAAAACCCAAACCTCAACGTAAATAATAGGATGTCCAGTTCACCAGAAGAAAACCAAACTTTCAGAACGGGTGGCCACTCCGAATTCCCTCACAGCTCCAAGCCCACTATGGTTGGGGATTTCCTGCGTGGATGAAAATAAAAGGGGTGAGTTTGGGGAAACTCAGTGTGTAAGGAAAACCCATTCAAAGCCCAAGTCAACTCAAGCCTATTGGGCCTAAGCCCATTCAGGTAACAGTGGTACTGGGCCAGAGCCCTTTTCAGATTACAATAAACTGGGCCTTAGCCCCTTATTCAGATAACAGTATGGCCCATAGGCTCATTTCAAAATACATGCAACATCAGTAAACATATGCAAGCCCATTTGGGGAGACTACTCAACCCACCAACCACTACACTCCACCCGTACCAGCCATACACTCCATGTGGGGAATAGCTCAACCCACCCAGCCCAAAACTCCACAGTTGCAGCCTTGCTGCTCAGTTAACAGTAAATTGAGGCAAAGCCTCCAGTACGTGGACAAGCCACTTTCAGTACTTCCTCCGTCAATACCCCAGTCCCATGCATCAGATAATAACAACATGGCATGAAGTAAATAACAACAGTTAAACATGCATTTAGGTCAATTTAACCCTAAGGGTATTTCAGTAATTTATCTACTAGAGGTAAAACTGTAAATTTTCCACTTTTAAAGGTATTTCAGTAATTTATCTATTTTAGGGTTTTTCATGCATATTCCTACTTTTCACGTACTAACAAAATCACGTACTGAGGGTTCTTACCGAATTGGGCCCGTTGGCCCATCATTCCAATTTTGGCCCATTAAGCCCAAAAATATCGAAGGCACAAAAATCATGCACTTTGTAGTCCAAATTTTGCAGCTTACCAAAAACATTAATCGATTTACCTCATGAGCATTCGCACACTCGCAAATCTACAAAATTCTGATTTTCGGCATTTCGGCTTTTCGACTTTTGCCGATCCAGACTATGAAAGAGGGTGTTAGTTACACACCTGTTTGCGACGATATGCTGACGAGATCCACACACGAACCGCCTACAATTGGATTACTAACACGTTAATCTAACTATTCAAATACGAACTACGTATTAACCCCTTACAATATTCGGCCAACCACACCTGCAGATCGTAGTAAGCTTATAAGAAATCAATAAGCAACTCATTAACAAATTTTTGTCAATGTTTACCACATAATAATAATTTCACTGCAAGCTGTCTTCCTGAGCAACAGTCACTAAATCATTTATAACTAGAGCTACAAAACTCCAAATCAAGTGCTGTTAATTTTCCCTGAAAATAGACTCATATATCTTATATCCATAAAATTTTCAGAATTTTTGGTTCGGCCAATCAATACCAGATTTTTCTCAAAGTTTCGCATGTTTCACTGTTTGACTAATCTGACCACTCTTCATTACGAATCAAATTTTTCATTGTACAGAATTCAAAATATGTTCTCGTTTATTCCATTTGAAACTAGACTCAACAAGCTTTAATTACATAATTTATTCAGCTTCTAATTCATCTCTCACAATTTATGGTGATTTTCCAAAGTCACATTACTGCTGCTGTCCCAAGCAGATTTATTACCAAATTCACTCTTTCACACCTAACTTGCATGCTTGTTATTTAAACATGTATATCACCAATCAATCATCACATATCTATGATTTTACTTAAGTATAATCTCCATTTCATCATTTTAAAGCACAACATGTTAGCCAATTTTTCCCCTTAGCATCTAAGGCACATGCATGCTCATTTGTTTGGCTCAACTTCTCCTATCTTCCATTTTTCATCAAAAGAACATGAAACAACAACCATTTCCTTCATTTTAATTCATGACTAAATGCTCACAACACAACTAAAAATCAAAATATGCTTCAAGAGTTAAGGTAGAATCAAGAAGAACTCATGAACCTCAAAATAGAAACAAGGTACCAAGAACTTACCTTCAATTTTCCTCCTTCTAATGACCGAATACTCAAGAGCTTTCTCCTCTCCTTTCTCTTCTCTAACTTTCAGCTATGATGAACAAAGATGGACAAAACTTTGTTCTTTTCACCCCTTTTTCTTTTAATAAAACTTCATATTTCATCCATTTAATTCTTTAATACAAAAGACATGAAATTCTTATCATGAAACATTTACCTAACCCATTATCATGGAACATTTACCTAACCTATTATCATGGAACATTTACCTAACCTATTATCAATTTGTATCACAATAAATTATGGATATCAAGTGCACATTTTGTCTACAACAACATGATGGCTGGCCACTTCATGTAAAATGGAAGGTTTGTCATGCAAATCCTCCTATTTTGCACTCCTATTTATTTGGCCACTTCAATTTAGCCTATAGCATTTTCAAACATTTTCACATAGGCCCTATTTCATAATTTCACTCCCTTTTTCTTATGGAACAAAACTTAACTAAAATTACCGGGTTCTATCTTAAGCTTGGGCCTTCTAGAGGCCCACTAACATAATTAAACCTATGCCAAGATTCACAGGATTCCCAAAAATTGGGGCGTTGCAGGACTGGTAATCCCACTGTAAGGATGAGGTTCGCGGGAGTGTGCTCTCTTATATGAAATGTGTAAGACCATGGTTGAAAGATACCATGGCAGCCTGATATGAAATGTGTAAGACCATGGTTGAAAGATACTATGGCAGCCTGATATGAAATGTGTAAGACCATGGTTGAAAGATACCATGGCAACCTGATATGAAATGTGTAAGACCATGGTTGAAAGATACCATGGCAACATGACAGAAAATGAGTAAGACCATAGTTGAAAGACACTATGGCATCATGTCAAAGATAAATGAGACTGTGGATGGGAGACGCTATGACATCTGTTGAACAATTGATATTCAGGTAATATGTATCAGATGACGAATGGTTATATGAAATAATTATGAAGATAGATAAACGAAATAAGTATAAGTACATGGAATATAATTTATGTTAAGTTTGATATAAGCTATTACCAGAATAAATATATATAAATATATGGAAATGATGGAGCATGAAATATTGATATAATGAAATGAATGATATATGCTTATGAAGAAACGGTAAGAGAATGATATGTTTCATGACATGTACATATATGATTATCTTTGATATGTTGATACAAGGAAATTATGTAAGTAAAGACAATTATTAAACTCAAGTGTGACATGTCAAGAAAATAAGTATATCAATGTTGAATTTATATGAAATATGTGCAAGTATACTAACAATGATGTGGCTTGACGCTTAGACAAAGGTCAAGCTATTGATTGAATGGTAACATGTTTAATTATAAGAAGCATTGAAATGGTAAGTACTTAGATGAAAATAAAGTTTAAGATTTTGCAAATTTTTTTTTTATGATCCCGATTTAATTCCGGTTGGTTTTTAATGTATGTTTGGGGCTTCGAGGGCCCAATAAAGAGACGTTATGATTATTTTCAAAATATGAATAATAAATGACTCAGAATTATCTGAAAATGTTCAGTAAACTCCGGTAATGCCTCGTACCTATTCCGGCAATGGATACGGGTAGGGGTGTTACAATATTACCAGTCATATCAGTTCAATATAAAAATAATACAAAAATACTAATTCTAAAAAAAATTATAAATAACATATTGTCTCATATATAGGTTATTGTGGCTCAAAATAGAGATTAAAATCACTTAGGAACTTATTCGAAAACTCATATGATTTCTATTAAAATTCTAAAAATTTTCACTTATGAAACAGTACCACACGCCCGTGTGAATTGGGGACACGCCCATGTGTCTCCATGACAAGCCCTTGTTGTCACCCCGTGTGACTCACACGACTTGGACACACCCATGTCCTTTACCCGTATACTCCTCTGACTTAATGCTCATGAAAAAATTAGTTTCACACGGCCAAGTCACACGTCCGTGTGCTTAGCCTATGTGGAATTATTTTCAATACGAACATAGTGCAGTTTTTACACGGCCAAGTGCATGCCCGTGTGCTATAGCCGTGCACTTTATACGGTCGAGATACACGCCTGTGTATCTACTCATATGGCCATACCTGAGCATTCAATTTTACAACATTTTAGGTGCAGGGGACACACAGCCTAACAACATGCCCATGTGCAAGCTGTGTGTCTCACACGGTCTGATCCCACGCCCGTGTGCCAGGTCTTGTGGACTCAAAATGAACCTTATAGTTCAAGTTTACCAACCCTTCAAACATTGTATAATAATCAATTTAAAATCCAATCTTTCAACCAGTTCAAAACACATTCAAATGGCTAATTTAAACATCCAACCAATACACATTAATTGTTACTACCATTTATATCAACAAAACTTTATAATATTATGCTAATTAAACTTATATATATATACAAATACTCAAAATATGCATGTTCCATACTATCATCAGTATTTTATGGAAACATTCTCACTAACATACCAAAATGATCACATTGACAACCTAGGTACATGCCATTTCTTAAAATAAGATACATCACTAAGTATTTGAGTTCGGGAGTTGGCTTGGATGCTGAGACGTTAGTCACTTACAACACCTGCGCACGGAAACAAACCGTACGCTGAGTATATACTCAGTGGTATTTCTATAAACTAATACTTAAATGATACATCTATACTTAATTCATAAATTCTAACAAATAAGTATATCATGAATTTTCAATCATTTCTCTTCATTTCATATTAACATTTATCAATAGAATTAAAACTAGTAAGATTTTCAATTCAGTCAATATCATTCAGTCTTTAGTACAATAATTTACCCCTATTAACATAACTCGGACCTGCACGGATATATGGATCCAACCCACACACCAGTATAGCACATAGTGCTTCATCAGCTGAAGCCGGAATAAACAGTAATAGTAATAGTACGATACAGAGTACCTGATCGAAATTAATCCAGAACAATAACAGTAACAGTACGACACACGAGGTGCTTTATCGATTCAAGTTCGAATATCCCTGAACATTTCCAATCCTATGGCATGCCAATTATATCAGACTAGACCGACACTGTTAATAGGGTTTTTCAGTTATTTTTCAATTTAAACATTCACATTTCAAATCAGTACAGTAAGATAACGATACTTACCTTATCTTTATTTTCTATACAATTTAAATAATAAATACAATAAATAACTATTAAGTTCGGTCTGTAGAAATACAAACCGTAATTCTTGAATTACTCTTCGCCCACCTTCTCTTTTCCTTTCTTTGTCGATGTTTCTGGTACTACGTTAGCTACGAAAAATTAAACAATTAAAAATTATCAATGTACCGTTTAACATTATACATTTCAATTTCTACATAGCTTTTATCTAATGTAACACCCCAAACCCAGCCTAGAAGTTAGGCCCGAATCTGGCGTGTCACATTGAAGTGTTTTTCAAAAACCATGTTCTCATTGAAAACCCTACTTACAACTTAAAACTTCTGGCCATTTTAAAACTTGTGAAAACCTCAGTTTACGTTGGTTTATTAAAAGTCATTCTCTTGTAAAACATTATTACCTTTAAAACTTTATTTGCTACGGAAGCTTTATTTAAACAATTGCAGAAATGTGATATTTTGAAAAACAGTTATTGTTTTGGAAAAATCGTGCTCTACTCCAGCAATTATAAAACAATATATAAAATTCCAAATTTAGAACCAGAAGTTAAAAGCATCCTTATTACAACCCAGATCAAATATAAGTACTTGTAAGTAGATAACTTAAAAGAAAATCGGAAACAATAGCAGTTATGTAGCCACCTCCGAGTCCCTCGCAGCACCGATCCTCCTAATGCTGGGGATTACTTGCACAGTTAATTAACGGGGTGAGTTTAAGAAAACTCAGTGTGTAATCCCCTGGCATCCAAATAGTAAGTCAAAAATAGAATTTAGAATCAAAATAATTAGTTACCTCCTGTGGTTGCTACGAATCCAGCAAACCCGGATCCTGCTCATCGTACTATGTATGATTATACCAAGCTCACTCTAACTGGGGCTGAATCAAGTATTGTGAGACCCACTATTGCTACGAATAACTTCGAACTGAAGTTGAACACTATTCAGATGATCCAACAGTTTGGTTAGTTCGATGGTTTGCAAGACGAAGATCCAAATACTTATTTGGCTAATTTCTTGGAAGTCTGCGATATTTTCAAGATAAATGTTGTTTTTGACGATGCCATTAGTTTACAATTTTTCCCTTTCTCATTGAGGAATAAAGCTAAACAGTGGTTGAACTCCCTACTACAAGGTTCTATCACTACATGAGATCAAATGACTGAGAAATTTTTATTGAAATATTTCTCACCGGCTAAAATAGCTAAGCTGAGGAATGATATCTCTTGCTTCGTGTTGATTGACTTAGAGACTCTATATGATGTATGGGAGAGGTATAAGGATTTATTGAGAAGGTGCCCTCACCATGGGTTACCTCTATGGCTATAGGTTCAAACTTCTACAACGGTTTGAACCCCTCAACTAGGCAATTGATCGATGTAGTCGCTGGTGGTACTCTGAATAGTAAAACACCTAAAGCAGCTTATGAATTTATAGAGAAGATGACATTGAATAATTATCAGTGGCGAGTAATGAGGACGAAGCTTAATAGAGTAGCCAATGTTTTTAATGTAGATGCAATCACCATGTTATCAAATCAAGTAGAACAATTAAATAAGTATATTGATGGGTTACGTGTTTCTACGTAGGTACATCTGGTGATGCAATACGAAGCAAATGGAGGATAAATGAACAATCCAAAATATTTACCCTACGATCCTAGCACAGAGAATGAGCAAATCAACTATATGGGTAATAATTCTAGACATCAGAATAATCCTTACTGTAATACTTATATTGTAGGTTGGAGGAACCATCCCAATTTCTCTTGGGGTGGTCAGGGAAATCAAAGACCACAACCTTCTCTAGGCTTCCAACCATCTTACCAACAAGAGAAAAAGCCAAATCTTGAGGAGATGTTGACGAAGTTTATTTCGATATCAGAAACCCGCTTCCAAAACTCCGAAACAACACTTAAAAATTAACAAGCATTGATTCAAGGGCTTGAGAACCAAATCGGTCAACTTACGAAGTAGATTTCAGAACGACCAAAAGGTAGCTTGCCTAGTAATACCAAAACTAACCCAAGGAAGCAACTTCATGCAATTACTGTGTGAGATAAAGAAGGGTTAGTTGAATCTAAACTAGAACTGAGGTAAGAAAGTGCGGTAAGTAAAGGTAAGGTTGAGGTAAGCCAAAATGAATAAAAATCGGTCGGTAAGTAATATAACCTTGTGTGCCATATCCTAACGCGACAAAGAATGACCTCACAAATGAACAATTTGGTAAATTTCTTTAAACTTTTGAAAAAATTTACATATTAACTTACCGTTTATTGAAGCTTTTTCGCAGATGCCCAATTTCGTTAAATTTTTAAATGAGCTTTTGGAAAGTAAATAGAAGTTAGATGATTCATCGCATGTAGAGCTAAATGCAGTTTGCTCAGCCACATTGCAAAATAAACTACACAGCAAATTGAAAGATTTAGGGAGTTTTACTATTCCTTATTAAATTGGTAGTTTAAATGTTAATAATGCTTTGGCTAATTTAGGGACTAGTATTAATGTCATGCCCCATAAAATGTTTAAACAATTAGGTCTTGGGAAACCCAAACAAACTTGGGTGAGTATTCCATTAGCAGATAGAACTATTAGATTTCCGAGGGGTATTATTGAAAACTTGTAAAAATTGATTAATTCATATTCCCAGTTGATTTCATTGTTTTAGACATGGATGAGGATAGCGACGTACCTTTGATTCTAGGTCGGCCCTTTTTAGCAATTGCTAGAACTATTATTGATGTTGGTACTAGTGAACCAATACTTTGTATAGGTAATGACACGATTACTCTCCAAGCTCGTGATTCTGTTAAGATATCTAGTGATTGAGATGATTTTACGAGTTCTGTTAATATGAATAACATTGTGGCTCAAACTTCTTTGCAGGAAACCCTTTGGAAAAATTTGGTGGAGTCACGTTCCAGTCCATGCAAAAAAAAAACAAAAACGACTTATGAAGAAAGAATGTTACAAATAGATGAACTAGACGAATGGAGGACACATGTCAAGGAGAAACTGAGAATTTACGATGCGGGACCAAAGCTACACTATAATGAGCATGTTGATGGAACACACCAAATTAAGGTTGGGGACAAGGTAGTACTAGATAACATAGATCCACATATTACCATTTCAGAGCTCAATGCAAACGGTGCAACTTTTTTTACAGTACTAAGTTCCTTCCCATACGGTACAGTTGAGGTAACTCACTCTACATTTGACACTTCTAAGGTAAATATTACTAGACTCAAACCTTATTTTGATAATAGAATAGACAATTAGAAAGAGGAGTTTCGACTCTGCGAACCACTGTGACCGTGCAAATTTGAGGTAAGTTGAGCTTAGACTTTAAATAAGTGCTTTTCGAGAGGCAACCCGAGTATTAACATTGCTAATTTTCTTAATTTTATCTCATGATATTTTTAAAAATTAAACAATTTTAAAAATAAAAAAATAAAAAAATGTGTTTTTAACCCACACGGCCTAGACCCACAGGCGTGTCCTCATCAGTGTGGAATCTTAAGACTTAGTTTTAAAATTTTAAAGAAACTGACAGTGAGTTACACAGCCTGGCGATATGACCGTATAACCCACACAGCCTGGCGACACGGCCGTGTAACCCATACGGCCTAGACACACGGGTGTGTCTTTGGTGTGTGGATCTTGGGACTTAATTTTTTCTAAAAATCGACAGAGACAAGGCCTAAAATAGTGTACACGGGCGTGCAGTCCACACGGACGTGCCATAGGCTGTGTGAAACCTGAAGCTAATTTTTTCAATTTTAAAACAAGTTAGAGAGATACACGGGTAAGGCATATGGCCGTGGTTCGAGAATCGGCCAAGCCACACGAGTGTGTGAGAGGTCACACGGGTGTGGGAGAAATGATGAAGGTTGTACACGGCCATGCGACATGAATGTGTGTACCACATGGCCTGGACACACGGGCGTGTCCAAGGCCATGTCCAAGGCCGTGTGAAGACTGGACTGATTTTGTTTATTGCACACGGGCTGAACAGGAACCACACGGGCATGTGAAACGATCGTGTAGCCCAACACGGGCTTCATACGACTGTGTCACCCTTTTAAAACCCTAACCCTCTTTTAATTTTTGTTTTTTCTTATTCTCCAAAATCCCTAACCCTAGCCGTCGTTCAACACCCTTTGCAAATCTGGCCACTATCGTTGTCGTTGTGCCACCGTCTCCCTCACACTCCCTCTTCTTCCCCTTTCCCTCTCATTTCCTACCATTAAACAACCTCCACGACCAGCTACTGCAACACCCAACCACGCACAACCCCGTCTTTTTCTCAAGCCGCAACCTCTTTTTCTTTCCCTTGTCAACGCCCTACCAACCACGCCCCCATCCTCCCTTGTTTTGAGTCAACCCACACATGAGCCGCCCTTCACAACCCCTGTCTCTCCCTTAGCCTCCCTCTCTTCCTCAAGACACAACCCCATTCCCAGCCATCGTCGCTCACTAGTCCCACACTCCTACCACCGCCCTACCGCCGTTGGTCATTCTTTTTCCCCTTTTACCTTATTATTATTATTATTTTATATTCTTTCTTTCTTTATTTTATTATTTTATTCCTTTAATTTATTTTATTATTCTATATATGTTATTTCCTTTCTTTATTTATCTCATCTTAGTAATTTTATTATTTTTATTTGATTATGTTGATTTCTATTAGGAACAATAAGTTTAGGTTAGTTATTATTATCACTTTTATTATTATTGGTTTGGCTATATTATTTCTTTTTATTACTCTTATGATATTTTTCATTTTCTTAGTGTTCTTCATTATTCTCATCAACTTAGTATTTTTTAATGATATTGTTTTAGTTATTCTTTTTGAAGTACTTGCTCACTGACTCTATTAATATTTTTCCTTGCTTTTAGTATCGACTATCTAGTTTAGTTTATGTTTTGGTGATGCGTATTTTATTTTTTGATAGTGACTTATTTTTATTTCAGGCACACCATGACCAACACTCGTAGCAAGTCTAAGGTTGCCGTCCCCGTTGCGAAAAAGAAAAAGACCCCTGGTGCGACCTCCTCCTCGAGCGCTTCAGCCGAAGCCTGCCACTTTTATCTTTGATTTTCAGCGGGTTCCCAAGAGGATTTATTTCAGCTCCTTCGAGTGCGACCACTCGGCCTATGTCAATGTATTGATTGGGCTGCGTTGGAGCAAGTCCACCTAGTTGATCATATGCACGCCTTTACTACTACAGCCTTATGGGGCCAATTTTTCTCCATTATCGAGCCCACATACATGGAGCTGATGTTGGAGGTTTGCTCGACGTTTACTTTTTAGCACGCGATGATGACCCATGACGAGCTAGGCACCATCACTTTCCAACTCGGTGGCTTGGTGCGCCATATGAGTGTTCCCGAGTTTGGCGCTGCTATGAGACTCTGCACTGAGGAGTTTATAAGTGCCGAGAACTTCCTCCACTTACATTAGCACATCCACTAGTTGTTGGACAGATCTTACAGCTATGACGCGAGTCGCTCGAAGGCGACTTCTCTCTCTCTGACTTTACGGTATCTTCATGCGCTTTTAGCTCACACTTTGATCGATAGGTGAGAGAGCATCAAAGTCGTTAGTACTCATAATGCTTATTTTCTATGGAGCATGGCCACTGGGCATATATTTAATTTGGTATACTTCATCGCATTAGCCTTCCGCCATTAGACTGATTGCCACAGAAAGGTCCCAATCTGTTTAGGCCCTTATGTGACTCGCCTTGCTCGACACTTTGGTCTCCTTGACACACCGAAACAGATCTCTACACTTACGCTCATCGGCCAAATGTCCTCCACAAGGAATCTCGAGCATGATTCATATGAGGATGATCGAGCGGCATCGTGGAGTGGATCCCCTCAGTATCTATTATTTCATTTTGATGCTTAGAATGAACCTGAGGACTTCACTGATGATGTTCCTCTCCATTACAAGGACCACCACAGCCTCCACCTTCAAGTCAACGTCCTGTTTTTTCTACTGATACTTTAGCGGACCTTCCCGAGCAGTTCACTCGCTTCGAGCAGTATTGCGTTCAAAGGTTTGACAGTACTGACGTGACATTACAACAGATCTGTCAGCATCTCCTCCTCATGCCGACACTCACTACACCGACACGTCTGATGATGAGGACCATTGAGTCCATTTGTTTTATTTTTATTTTTATGTTTATTGTTATTTTCTTAGTCTTATTTCTTTTTTATCTTTTAAACTATATTTTTATATTTATGATTGTTTATAATCGAGTATAATCCCTTCATCTTCTTCACTATTTGTGTTTATTTTCTTATTAGTTTGCTCGGAATCATACTCTACATTTAGATTTTCCTACAATTTTGCTTTTCACTATTTTGGGGATTTCATCCAATATTTAGGGCATTTTCAGTTTTCTCCTTATCTTATGATGTTCTATTTATACTGTGATTATATATGTTTGTACATTGAGGACAATGTACATCTTAAGTATGGGGAGGTTATTCATAGAATTATTAGAAAATTTCTGAATTATGTCTTATGTTTAAGTAATTTTCTCATACTTCTATTAGAATGAATTTTTATCGATTTGTTATTTTTATTGATGTGTTTTGGATTAAATTCATAGGTATTTGTGCATTTATTTTGTTAGAATTAAGTGACCCAAATTCTTATTTAAATAAAATACGATGGAAAATAAAATAAAAGTAAAATCCATATAGAACTAGAGTTCTTTTATTTTATTTTAGAATAAGGTTTTTTAAATCTTATTAAACTCCTTCTATTTTATATTGATTAGGATAAGGTGTTTCAATCCTACTAGAATATGGCTTTACAAGCCTATAAATAGACATAGTCTATTCCTCTTGTAATTAATTCAAATTTTTCGACATAGTGAATTTTCTTTTCCTCTGCCCGTTGTTTTTTCCCGAAAGGGTTTCCACGTAAAATTTGTGTGTTCTTTATTTTTTTATTATTTTTTATTTTTCACATATTGTTTAAAATTTAAGACATGAGAGAATCAAGCATGATAAGTTTATTTTCAGAATTAAAAATTTTAGGTTGTTTCCCTGAATTGAGGTATTACTTTGAAGTTTGAGATTCGCAAGATTGACATAATTTTTTTTGTGAGATTTTGAGTCTTTAGAGCATACATTTTTCTTGCTCATTTTTATTGTTGGTTATGAGTGTGTCAATATTGATTTGTTATTGTATACATGTCGAGATCACACATTTGATTTGATATACTGAGATGATAAAGACACTTAGGTTTTAACCCATTTATCTCATAAAAGCCTACCTACATAATTAACCCTTAGTGAACCCCGTTGAGCCTAACACACCGTTTTTTTTATTTTCCCATTAATGTTAACCCTTAACTCATTCTTTGCTCATTGAGAATTTTTCCCATTTTATTGACTCCAATTTTTATCGAGATTTGAGTTGGTTAATTGCCTGATTAAGCCTTTTGTTTAAGTTGCTGAATTATTTCTTCTTGTTCTAAAAAAAACATATATATTGGTTATTATTTAGTTCTATGTTAATTGATCTTGACCAGTTAAATTTATATTTTGAGAAGAAACTCGTGTTATTCTTGAATAGTCAACTACTATCAAATAGTAATTGATAAGCTATAAAAGTAACATGTTTTTAATCCCATTCTTGATGCATTTCTGGATAATTTATTATGTAAATTAGTGAATTTGATGCTCTTGTTTCTATACTTAGGTGAGCATAGAGGAGCGAAAGAAGTAAAAAAAGGGCCAAAATCAGACAAAAAAAGTTGTTTTCAGGATCCACACGGGCTGGCCACACCCCATGTGCCAGCCCGTGTCGATATCGCTCCCTGTTTCCCAAACATACAGAAAAACCTAATTTCTAGGCTTTCTGAACATTCTAAAGTCTATAAATACATATTAGAAGAGGACCTAAGGAGGCGCGCGAATAAGAACAAAGAAAAGACTCGAAGAAGGCCACCAGATTCAACTTAGAAGCAGATCTCCTTCAAGATTGAAGATCTCTATTCAATTTCCTTAGAAGTTTTATTGGGTTTCTTTATGTCTTGTTGTTATCCTAATTTTGAGATGGT
The DNA here is from genome assembly GCF_007990345.1 of Gossypium hirsutum. NCBI lineage: Eukaryota > Viridiplantae > Streptophyta > Magnoliopsida > Malvales > Malvaceae > Gossypium > Gossypium hirsutum. The sequence goes on along the minus strand of NC_053428.1, from coordinate 104,315,802 downwards.
TTTATTCCAGATTATGAACTATATTCCCTAGATACCTAGAGAAGATGAAACCTATGATGGATCTTATTATTTGATTTCTGAATTACATGATAAATACTTTATTCTTGTTCTCAATTATTTATGCTTATTTCTTGTTTTAATGTTTCTGATATATTGATTCAAGTTGAATGTGCTTATTTCAGTGGAGCAAAAGCCCCTGTTTAAGAGCAGATCTAGCATAATTGAGTGGAGTTGCATGCAATCTTAGAAATAAGACGACATAAATCTACCGGATTAGAGTCAAATCTAATAAGGGAATCCATAGATCGAGTTGATGCGACAATAGGACTTTTAATTAGAAAGAGATTTCAATTAATCAACCTGGGGTCAGTTGTTCTTACTCTCGAAAGAGATATTAACATAATTTAGGGATTTCTATGGATCAAGGCTCAAGTGGATAAATCATTTAATTCATATTCAGATTGATAAGTGAAGTCTAGGTGGATTATTTCATGGGTATTGTCTATCTCATTGGTTATCTTCGTTTATTTTCCCAATTCACTCTCTGTTGCGTTCTTAGTAAATTAGTTTAGTTTATTTTAGATTAAAAACAATTTCATCAATTTGACGGCTAAATAATAGAAAACAGTAATTACGAGTACTTTTAGTCTTCATGGATACGATATTCCATACTTACCATAGCTATACTATTATTCGATAGATGCGCTTGCCTTTGTCGTAATTTTAGTTAGTTTAGTGACTATCAGTAATCAAGTCATTTATCACAAAGACAAACAACTCCTGACCATGTTTACTTTTCATCTATCATGTAATACCAATGAGAGGATATCATTTACCCATTAATTGGGCTATGAATTCCACTATTGTGAATTATGATACATACTACAGAAGTTGTATACCTAACGCACCAGCTTTCGGTTCCTTATCCATTTTACCTCAAGCTTTTACTTACTTTAAAGTATACGAGTCATGTATACATAGTCCATCATCCACTCGGGATTAAGGTATGTCACACCGTGAATGTCACAAGTGAATAAATTCATAAATGGATCAAGGATCTATTCTCCTTGGGTCATGTTTGATGTACTGTCAGTCTAGTCAGTCATATCTAGTCTCTATCTTCTAGGAGTCATTCGCTCCGATACTCAAGATAAGGCATCTCCCTGATTGGATTTGATATATGGCATATTAGTCTTTTAATAGGTCTTCTCATTTCTGATTAGACTTAGGACATGTTTAGGTTCATTTACTAATATAAGTTATCTTTTCATATTATGATCCAACCACATAATACCGCTTAGTACTAGTTAAACGTTAGATAACAAATAAGTCAATATTTGCTTCCATTTTGTTTTACGAGTAAAAACCATTGAAGACAATATAAAATAGTATTAATGTAATTAATGAATATTATTATTATACCAACTTGTTTGGAAAATAAAAGTATACAAAATGAATATAGTACACTTAGGGCATAAAATCCAACAATCTTTTCACATTTAAGAGTTTTTTGTTATCTTTGTTATGCTAAGAACCCTCATATTTAGGATAAAGTAACCCCTTGTTTGATTCATTCTATTCTTATGGGTCACTCCACTGTTCAAAAAGGTTACATTTTGCTTAATCTTGAGACTAAATGTTTGTTTGTAAATCATGATGTTAATTTTCATTAATTTGTTTTTCCTTTTAACTTTCCTCATTCACACCAAACTATTTTTCTTTCTGCCACTTCTTGTCCTTTTTTTTTACTCTAACTTTCTTACTTTAAAACTTGTCACGCCACCTTCACCTACTGCTACATCTCCTACCATCTTATAATATTGTTAACCCACCTATATTTATTTTTTAATAGCCTACTCATTTACCTGTTAGTGACACGTTATCTAGCCCATCAACTCAACCTTCACCTTGTACATTCATATTACCTTTATCTTCTTTCTTTGGTCATTTTTCTCTTTACCTAGCCCTTCACATGATCTTCCTTTATGACGTGCTTCCTGCCTTTGACTTAGTATTATATGGTGCCAACGTTGATTTGAATTTGTTTGGAGTTTAAGGCTTTGTTTCGACTATGTGCTTTGTATAATTTTTGGTGATTTTAGGTCTATACGACACCAGTTGTTTACATGGTCTAAAGACATGGTCGTGTATCTCCTCCTACATGGTCTAAGCTTTACTATACGGTTTAGCCACACACCCATGTCCTTGTACCACATGGTCTCTGCCTTGTCACACGGCTTGGCAACATGGCCGTGTAACTCATGTTTTCACTATTTACCTATATTTTTTGTAAAAGTTTTAATTTAATCCAGAATTGTTCTTGGTTTGTTTTAAATGTTCCATAAGCACGAATTAAGTCCCAATATAATTGAATAGCATGAAAATGATCTTTTTGTCAATGTTTGATTAATTGGTGAGCAATGTTAATTTTTATAGTGGTAATATCCTGTAACTTGGGTTCAACGACTGGACTGGGTATAGGGTGTTAAACTGTGAGTTAGAGGGAGACTTGTTTTGTTATTGTTGGCTTTTTTTTAATCATTAGCTAAAATGTTTTTTTTTCAACATGTCAGAAAGGGAGATTGTTGGAACTTTAACTATCTATGTTTCAGCTACTACATGCCATGTTAGAACATCACTTGATTTTATTTATACAAGTTATTTATTTTTATCCCTTTGTAGAATTTGAAGAGAAATGAAGTATTTTTTTAATGAGAAGCAAATTTTATCCTTATTCTTTAAAGTCTTTGACTTAGTATTACTTGGAGCAAATATTGATTTGAATTTGCTTGGAGTTTAAGGCTTTGTTTTGAAAGTCAAAATGGAGATTTTGTATAGACAATTCTTCTATTTTAAATGTTTATTTTTTCCTTTGTTAATTAGAGAAGGTGTCGATGTCATACTATAAATAACCTATTAGTTTTATGTGTAACTTTAATAGGTAGAAGGAGGATCAGTTTATATATAATCAACTTTTGTTCTGGTATGTCCATCAAGTAGCCGAATAAATGAAAAAGAATGATTTAATTTAGTATTAAAATAAATATCTTAATTTCTTTAATTTGAGTCAACTTAAATTTTCCCATATATTTGGACTAAAATCTTGTCGTATACCTGATAAGCCATAAGAGTAACATGTTTTAATCCAATTCTTGATGTGTTTTTGGATGATTTATTATGTGAATTAGTGAATTTGAAGCTCTTAATCCTTTAAATTCATGTTTTTATACTTAGGTGAGCATAAAGGAGCGAAAAGAGTGAAAAACGAGCCAAAATCGAGCAAAAAGAGTTTTTTTCAAAAGCCACACGACCTGGACACACGTCCATCTGAGCCACACGGGCTGGCACATGGGCGTGTCGGTTTCAAACCCTGCTTCTCTTTTACTTGGAAAAAGCCAATTTTTAGGGTTTTTGAGCATTCTAAAGTCTATAAATGCACACTAGAAGAAGACCTAAGGGAGCATGATCGCGTGATTCGTAACAAGTAATAAATATTTATAATGAAGATCAAACCTAGACTAACTATTATCAAGACGAAAAGGCAAGCGCACATATCGAACAATAGTATAGTAATGGCAAGACCGAGACATCGTACCCAAGGGAACCAAAAGTACTAGTAATAACTATCTTTTTATTATCTAGCCTAAGAATAAAAGGGCTTGTTTGAATTAACTAATTAGTTAAACTAAGAGTGCACAGAGAAAAGAATTGGGGAATTGCTTTTGGGAAAATCGATTGACTTGTGACAATACCTAAGGAAAAATCCACCTAGACTTTACTTGTTATTCTGGCTCCGAATCGGACGATTTATTCATTCAACTTGTTCCTTAGAGATCCCTAAGTTATGTTATTATCCTTGCTCAAGACTAATAACGTCTAATCCCTAGATTGAATAATCGAGACTTTTCTCTAATTAACACTCTAGGGTTGCATTAAATCGATCTATGGATCCCCTTATTAGGTTTCACCCTAATCTGGAAAAATCTTGTCACCCTATTTCTAGACGCGCAATCAACTCCGCTTAATTATGACAAATGTACTCTTAGGCAGGGTCTATTCCTCCTCTGAATAAGAGCGTGTCTTGAATCAGTATCCTAGGATATCAAAACAAGAATTAAAAACACATAATTAAGAACAAGTTAAATATTTATCATACAATTTAGAAAATAATAACAAGATTTGTCTTAGGTTTCATTCCCCTTAGGTATTTAGGGAGTTTAGTTCATAATAAAATAAGAGTACATCTCAAAAGTATAAAAATAACAAAACATGAAGAAAACACCCCTGAAGGAATTCTGAGAGAGCTCGTAGTCTTAGAGTAGCTCTGGCTTTTGGGATGGATCATCTGGCTTCCTTCAAGTAATTCCTGGCTTGTGGTTCTGTATTCCAGAAAAGTTCTGGAAGAGGCCCCCTCTCTAGGTCATACTTAGGGTGTTCATATAGGCTTTGGATTGGCTTTTTTCCTCCCTAAGTACCCTTTTCCGTGTAAAGTACAACTCTTTAAAAAAGGGACACGCTTGTGTGCCACGGCCGTGTGACGTGATTGCCAGGCCGTGTTCGATCCGTTAAATTGCCACGGCTGTGAATCGTGTAAACCTTGGTCGACACCCCCGAAGGCCACGGGGCGTGTGAGATGCCCGTGTGGCAAGGCTTAGGCCGTGTGATCTTTTCAATTTGGTCTGTTTTGTCCCCTTTTTAGCTCGTTTTTGGCTCCTTTTGACTCTTGGTGCTCTTCTGAGTGCAAAACATGAAATAACTGGATTAAGAGCATGAAAATCCATAAATCTAGTAGTAAACATCCATAAATATGCTAAGTTGGAGTTTATCAAATACCCCCACACTTAAGCATTTGCTTGTCCTCAAGCAAAACTCTCATTTACTGCTAGAATTCATTCTTTTCAATCACATGATTAGTATTGATAATGTTACAAACTATTCCACGGAAAATCATACAGTGAGAATTTAACTATAGGGGCATTAAAAGCCTCAAACAATCTAAATCGGATATTTTGATAATAAAATTATAGGTAATCTCCTTCGTCTAAGTAATTAACTTTAATCCTAAATATACAAGAGATGACATCCTCACTAAAGATTCACTCAAATCACTCAAAGTGTTAAAGGTTCAAGATTAAGCACTCGATTGTCTAACATGAAAAGTTATTACCATAGGCTTGCATGCAAATCAAATCTCCACCACTTGTAAATGATATGATACATTAATCAAAAGGTTTTTGCATGATTGTAATGGGCTTTAGGTTACAGGTATGGATACAAGCTGAAGAACAAGGGTTAGAATTGAGATAATTTCAATATGTTACCCCACTATCAAAAACTTAATTACTGAACCGCAAACAAATATCTATGACAACTTTAGCTTGCTGAGAATTACATTTTTTTATTTTTTATTTTTTTTATCATCAAGTCAATCAATATAGAAATCATACTTCATGATTCAGTAACAAAAAATGGGAACATAGTGAGGTAATAATATTAAATTTAATCTCGATAAAAAGGTAAATTAAGTAAGAGGATTTCAACAATAATGGGTTAATGGGTTAATGATAAGGGTTAATCAATAAAAAAGGTTAGTAGGCTTAAAGGGGGTTCGCTAAGGGTTTAATTATGTGGGAAGGCTTTTTATGGAGTAAATGGGTTAAATCCTAAGTGCCTTTATCATCTCAGTATATCAAATCATACGTGTGATCTCGACATGTATAATCGAAGTAAGTTCTAGAATAACAGTTCAATGTTGACACACTTAAACCATAAAAGAAGTGAGCAAGAAAGAAAGCTATATGCTCAAAAGGCTAAAAAATATCACAAAAAATTTGGGTTTTTGATGTCATTTCTGTATACTTAGGATTTCAAGATAATACCTCAATTTAGGAAAAATAGTCTAAAAATTTTATTTCTCAAAATATCAATTTATCATGCTCGATTCTTTAAGGTCCTATAATCAAATAATCATGCATAATTCCCTTGCTAATTCACGACATATCAACAATAATTTTAGATCAATTAAAATTTATTCTATCAATATTATGAGAAAATCACTTAAGCACAAGACCAAATTCAGGGATTTGAGAATGATGCAAAAAGTTAGGTTTCATGTTCACCCCCCACACTTAAGATGTACATTGCCCTCAATGTACAAAGATAGATTATTCAAAATAAAGAAAATCATAAGAGGAAAGGAGGTGAAACTCAATGTTATATGGATGTGGAGCTTGATTCTAAGGATGGAGTATTCGGGGAAAGTGGTAGCTGCCACTGTTCTTGGCTAGATGAAGAAATTGGGTCGTTGAACATGGCACTCGTGAGGTATTGTTTCCCATTTGTTTCCTTATTTCGTAAAATATTCCTAGTAGCTTTGCTTGGAAGTTTGTAGAATCATGAAGAGCTTATTAAGAGTTGGTGTGGAAGAGAGCGTAGTGGGATTACTTGTTAGAAATACCAAAAAATGGAAAAAGTAAAATTTACGAATATAGATATGTTTTTCAAAATAAAATAATAAAATTGAAATGAAAATAAAAATAAAAAGAAAAATAAAACTAAAATAAATAAAATAAAATAAAAATAAGAATAAAAAAAAATAAGAAGGTTCAATGATCCTCGTCGGTAGGGCCCTCAGGTGGTGGTGCTAGAGTGGCGATGTGAAAGTGCTGGCACAGCTGCTGCATCAGGGCCTACATATCGTCCATCTGTCGGTCCCATCGCTGATCTTACTCGTGAATCATCTCGAACTATGTAGTGCAATACTGCTCGAAGTGGGCGAGTCGGTCGGAAAGATGTGCCAATGAAGCAGCCGCATGAACTGGTTGTTCCCTAGGTGGCGCGGTAGAAGGCTCCTCATGCTGTGGGGAGACATCATCAGGGATGTCCTCAAGATCCTCCTCGTCAATGGCATGCGAGAGATGGTACTGAGGAGGATCGGTCCCACGTCGGCGCTCGATCATCCTCATGTGTAACATAGTCGTGATGCCCTGTGGGGACATCTGGCCTACCAGGATAAGCGCTGATGATTGGGCCGCGGCGTTGAGGAGGCCGAAGTGTCTGGCAAGGCGCGTCACGTAGGGGCTGATGGAGATCACTCCATTCTTATGCTTCTCGGTCTGATAGCGAATGGCGAAAAAAATGAAGTATGCCATATCAGTTATATGTGCATTCGCCATGCACCATAAATAGTAGGCATCGTGGGTGTTGACAATGCCGGTGCTCTCTCTCTTTCCGGTCAAGGTGTGTGCCAATATGGAATGGAGATATCGTAGGGAAGGGGGGAGAGCTGAGGCCTTCGAGTGGCTGGGGTCGTACGTGGAAGAGTGTGGTGCCAAAGCTTTCCAGCACAAGGAGGGAGAAATGTGGATATTTCGTGGTTGTGTATTCATGTCCTCCTCCTCCTCCATAAACTCATCGGTGTAAAGTCCCAGAGCAACCCCAAACTTTGGGACACTCATCGCACGAACTGGACCGCCTAATCAGAAGTGAATGGTGCTTGGGTCGTCATTGTTCGTCATCACTACTTGTAAATGAAAAATAGAGCATAATTCTAAAGTTAGCTCCAAATAAGTGGGCTCGGTAATAGAGAAGAATTGTTCCCATGGGTTTGTGGACAGGAGGGCGCAGATGGTATCAGTGAGTTGGACTTGCTCTACTGCAGCCCAGTCGATGCAGTGACATGTGGTGATGGGTCGTACGTGTAGTATTTGAAATAGCTCCTCCTGCGAAGCTTGTGAAAATTTAAGGAACGGGTGCTGAACTTCGGTTGTAGTACGTACCGAGGAAGAACCCGATCCCCTACGTCTCTTTGAGGATGGGACTGCGACTTTCTTGCCTCTCGATGACGACATAATATACCTAAAAATACATGAGCATTAATAGAATCCAAGATACATCAGTAGTAAAGCAAGAGGCCTAAAATTAGTATATGCTATTTAGTAGCTTAAACAATTCAAATATAGAAAATTCTAAAGCAAATTCCTAACTTGTCTAAAACATATTTGTAATAGTAACAATATCGATGCAAAGCATGTAGAATACTAATGTAGCAACACAAATTGGAAAAATAAGGTTAAGAAAGTAAACCAAAGGCTGTTATAAGGCGGTGCACAGGCGTGTTGGTGGTGAGCACGAGCGTGTGACGAGGGGATGAAGCCGTGTAGTGAGAAAATAGAGGGTATAGGGAGGGGAAAATGGAGATTAATGCAAGGGAGTAGATTTGAGGGTGGTTTGGGGGTTGGGAAAGTGAGAATCTGGGGAATGGTGGTCGAAATAAGGATTAGAGGTTGGGGAAGGGTAGATTTCGGCTAGGGTTTTGAAAGGAGGAAGAAGATGAACACTGGTCTGCTTATATAGGGGAGGGTCATACGGCCTAGGGCCACGCCCGTGTACTTTGTGGGTGAGCCCATGTTTTTCAAATTTTGTGAGTTAGGTCGTGCCCGACTATTATCACATGCCCGTGTCTCTTGGCCGTATGTCAAATACGGCCATGTCACACGGCCATGCCTAGCATTGTTCGCTTCTCCCACGCCCGTGTTTTATGGTAGTACGCCCATGTGTTGTTGTACAGAGCTGAACGACACGGGCGTGTCACTCACCTGTGTCGAAGAAACAGAATCGAGCCTTGTCCCTAGCACACCCGTGGTTTTCTATCCCCACGCCTGTATTTTTCCTATCAAGTTCACCCACGGCCATGTCGCACGGCCATGGGGATTTATCGTACCCCGTGTTTTGGGGAAATCATGTCCTGCTTCAACATGGCTGTATCGCACGGCCATGGCTCTTCCCCTATTTGGCCACGGGTTTAGGCACACCCGTGTTCCTGGCCGTGTGTGCTGAGAATCTTTGCAATTCAAAGACTAAGTTAATGATTCGAAGTGTTAGATATTAAAAAATAAAGAAATCAAAATATGTTAGTGATCGGGTTGCCTCCCGAGAAACGCTTATTTATAGTCTAAGCTCGACTTACCTCTCCATTGATTTATCATGGTGGTTTGAGGAGTTCATACTCCTTGTTCCTGCTGCCAATCTTAAAATAAGGTTTTAATCGGGTGTTGTTTACCTTAAAAGTGCTAAACTTGGGATGACTCACCTCAACTGTACCGAATGGGAAAATACTGAGTACCGTAAGAGGGATTTCCTCATTTGGTGTGGTAGTGACAATGTTAGGATCTGTCGCATCTAGTAAGACTTTATCGCTAACCTGAAGTTGATTAGGAGAGGCATCGGGCTTGTTTTGGCGTAGTTTCAGTTCATCATATGTTCTCGCTTTGTGTGCTCGCCATTCATCTAGCTCCTCTATTTGAAGCCTTTGTTCCTCATGGGTGTCTTTGTTCTCTTCATGATAATAGTGCACTGTCTCCATTGTCTTGGTTCGAGAATGTTCCTGCAGGGCCGATTGAGTATTAGTTTTATCATCGACAGGTTTTATAGCATTATCTTGAGTTTTAGAGGTTTTGACTGAGTCGCGTGCTTGAAGTGTTACTGCGTCGTCACCTGCACGAAGTGTTAGCTCTCCTGTGCCTACATTAATAATGGTTCTGGCAGTTGCTAAAAAGGGTCGTCCTAAAATTAAAGGTACCTTGTTATCCTCATCCATATCTAAGACGACAAAGTCTACTGGGTAAATAAATTTATCAATTTTAACGAGAACATCTTCAATAATACCCTTAGGAAATCTAACTGTTTTGTCAGCCAATTGTATGCTAATCCTAGTCTGTTTGGGTTTACCGAGACCTAGTCGTTTAAACATTTTATATGGCATAACATTTATACTTGCCCCTAAATCAACTAAAGCATTATTCATAGATAAACTACCAATTAAGTATGGAATTGTAAAACTCCCTGGATCTTTCAATTTGTTAGGTAGCTTATTCTTTAGAATAGCTGAGCAGACTGCATTGAGTTCCACATGTGATGTAGCGTCTAATTTTCTTTTATTGGTTAGAAGTTCCTTTAAGAATTTTGCTGAGTTGGGTATCTGCGAAAGAACTTCAATAAAGGGTAAGTTAATATGTAATTTTTTAAAGAGTTTGACAAACTTACTGAATTTTTCTTCTGTTCTGTCTTTCGTCATCGCTTTAGGATATGGCACATGAGACCCATGATTCGTACTTAACTGTTTGGGATCATTATTGTTTACCTCTTCTCTTCCTTTGTTCATCGTGTTGTCTTGCTGTATTTCTGGCTCGGGTGCAATGAGTTCGTCCTTATTTTGAGTGCTAATTGCATTGAGGTGTTCCCTCGGATTAGGTTCAGTATTACTTGGTAAGCTACCTTGTGGTCGTTCGGAGATTAGTTTGGATAGCTGGCCTATCTGAGTTTTGAGTCCTTGGATCGATGCTTGTTGATTCTTAAGTGCTGTTTCGATATTTTAGAAACGGGTTTCTGACATCGATATAAATTTAGAAAGCATCTCTTCAAGGTTTGGTTTCTTCTCTTGTTGATAAGGTGGATGTTGAAAACCTTGAAGATTTTGTGGCTTTTGATTCCCTTGACCACCCCAGGAGAAATTTGGGTGGTTCCTCCAACCTGCATTATAGGTATTACTATATGGGTTATTTTGAGATCGGAAGTTATTATTACCCATATAGTTGACTTGTTCTTCTTCAGTTGTAGGATTGAAGGATTGGTATTCTGTATGTACACCTCCTCCGCTTGAGTTACACCTCATTACTGGATGTACCTGTGTAGAACCAAAAAAATTATCAATCTTTTTATTGAGAAGTTCTACTTGATTTGATAGCATTGTAACTGAGTCAACGTTATAAATGGTGGCTGTTTTTGTTGGCTTAGTCCTCATGACTTGCCACTGATAGTTATTCAGTGACATTTCTTCAATGAATTATTAAGCCTCTTTAGGTGTTTTGTTGTTGATGGTTCCGTCAGCAGCTGCGTCATCCATTTGCCGAGTTGAGGGATTCAGACCATTGTGGAATGTTTGTACTTGAAGCCAAAGCAGTAACGCATGGTGAGGGCACCTTCTCAGTAAGTCCTTGTATCTCTCCCATGCATCGTAAAGTGTTTCTAAATCCATCTGCACAAAAAAGGGATATCATTACGTAATTTAACCGTTTTAGCCGGCGAAAAATATTTTAGTAAAAATTTCTCAGTCATTTGTTCCCAAGTAGTATAGACCCTCATGGTAACGAGTTCAACTACTTTTTAGCTTTGTTTCTCAGTGAAAAGGGAAATAACCGAAGACGAATGACATCATCAGAAATGCCATTGATTTTGAATGTATCGCAAAATTCCAGGAAATTTGCTAAGTGAGCGTTAGGATCTTCATCCTGCAAACCATCAAACTGAACAAACTACTGTATCATCTGAATAGTGTTAGGTTTTAATTCAAAAGTATTTGCAGCTACAGAAGGTCTAACTATGCTAGATTCAGTTCCTGTTAAAGAAGGTTTAGCATAATCATACATAGTACGTGGAGGAGGATTTTGATTAGCAGCAATTGCAGGAAGTAGCTGATTGCCTTGGTTTTCAGCCATCTCGTCGGTTGGGGTTTGAGTATCGTCTTCTCGCTCGTTCTCCATGTATCGTAAGCTACACCTTATTTCTCTTTGATTTTTGTGAATTGTACGATAGATTTCTTCGTAAAAAAGTAATGGTCCCGACGGGTTTCTTCTAGTCATAAACTATAAAAAAAACCTGCCAAGAGAGAGAAAAAGTAAATTAATAAATAATAAAATAAAATAAAATTGCAAGAAAAATAAATGGCTAAAGTAATAAAAATTTAGTGTTCCTAATATTTCAGTTCCCCGACAGCGACGTCAAAAACTTGATCGTGTGATTCGTAACAAGTAATAAATATTTATAATGAAGATCAATCCTAGACTAAATATTATCAAGATGAAAAGACAAGCGCACCTATTGAATAATAGTATAGTAATGGCAAGACCGAGATATCATACCCAAGGGAACCAAAAGTACTAGTAATAACTATCTTTTTATTATCTAGCCTAAGAATAAAGGGTTTGTTTAAATTAACTAATTATTTAAACTAAGAACGCACAGAGAAAAGAATTGGGGAATTGCTTTTGGGAAAATCAATTGACTTGAGACAATACTTAAGGAAAAATCCACCTAGACTGTACTTGTTATTCTGGCTCCGAATCGGACGATTTATTCATTCAACTTGTTCCGTAGAGATCCCTAAGTTATGTTATTGTCCCTATTCAAGACTAATAACGTCTAATCCCTAGATTGAATAGCAAATACTTTTCTCTAATTAACACTCTAGGGTTGCATTAACTCAATCTATGGATCCCCTTATTAGGTTTCACCCTAATTCGGCAAAATCTTGTCACCCTATTTCTAGGCGTGCGATCAACTCCTCTTAATTATGACAAATGTACTCATAGACAGGGTCTATTCCTCCTCTGAATAAGAGCCTGGGATATCAAAACAAGAATTAAGAACACATAATTAAGAACAAGTTAAATATTTATCATACGATTCAGAAAATAATAACAAGATTTGTCTTAGGTTTCATTGCCCTTAGGTATTTAGGGAGTTTAGTTCATAATAAAATAAGAGTACATCTTAAAAGTATAAAAATAACAAAACATGAAGAAAACTCTAAAAAACCCTTGAAGGAATTCTGAGAGAGCTCTTCAGTCTTGGAGTAGCTCCGGCTTTTGGGATGGATCGTCTGGCTTCCTTCAAGTAATTCCTGGCGTGTGGTTCTGTATTCTAGAAAAGTTCTGGAAGAGGTGCCCTCTCTAGGACATACTTAGGGTGTTTATATAGGCTTTGGATTGGCTTTCTTCCTCCTTAAGTACCCTTTTTTCGTGTAAAGTACAACTCTTTGAAAAGGGACACGCCCGTGTGCCACGGCCGTGTGATGTGATTGCTAGGCTGTGTTCGATTCGTTAAATTACCACAGCCGTGTGGGCTCAATGGCCAGGCCGTGTGAATCGTGTAAACCTTGGTCGACACCCTCGAAGGCCACGGGGCGTGTGAGATGCTCATGTGGCAAGGCTTAGGCCGTGTGATCTTCTCGATTTGGTCTATTTTTTCCCCTTTTTAGCTCTTTTTTGGCTCCTTTTAACTCTTGGTGCTCTCCTGAGTACAAAACATGAAATAACCGGATTAAGAGCACCAAAATCCACAAATCTAGTAGTAAACATCCATAAATATGCTAAGTATTTGGGGTAAAACTATGTATAATTTGGCGTTTACCAGAGCACATATAAAAGAACAAAGAAATTACTTAAAGAACGCCGTCGGAATCAACTCAGAAGCTGGATCTCCTTCAAGATTGAAGATCTCCAGTCAACTTCTTTAGAAGTTTTTGGGTTTCTTTATATTTTGTTGTTTTCCTAATTTTGAGATGTTTTCCTTCCAAATTATGAACTAAATTCCCTAGATACCTAGGGATTATGAAACCTATGACGGATCTTATTATTTAATTTTCTGAATTACATGATAAATACTTGATTTCTTGATCTCAATTATGTGTACTTATTCCTTGTTTTAATGTTTTTAGGATATTAATTCATGATTGATGTGTTTAATTCAGTGGAGACAAGTCCCTGTTTAAGAGTAAATCTGGCATAATTGTATGGAGTTGCATGCAATCCTAGAAATAGGACGATATAAATCTATCAGATTAGAGTCAAATCTAATAGAGGAGTCCATAGATCGAGTTAATGTGACAATAGGGGTTTTAATTAGAAAGAGATTTTAATTAATCAACCTAGAGTCAATTATTTTTACTCTTGAAAGAGATATTAATATAATTTAGGGATTTCTACAGATTAAAGCAAGTGAATAAATCGTTTATTTCAGATTCATAATAATAAGTGAAGTCTAGGTGGATTCTTTCTTGGGTCTTGTCTCTCATATTGGTTTATTCGATTATTTTCTTACTTTATTCTCTGTCGAGTTCTTAATAACTAGTTTAGATAATTTTAGATTAAAACAAACTTCTTCAATTTACAGACTAGATAATAGAAAGATAGTAAGTACTAGTACTAGTACTTTTAGTCCTCGTGGATACGATATTCCTAACTCACCAGCAATACTATTTTTCGATAGGTGCACTTGCCTTTGTCGTAATTTTAGTTAGTTAATTGAATCATCATCAATACCAAATCATACTAGTAGCACCTCATTTTGTTTTTTCCAAGGGAAAAGTTGTGGGAAGAAAATGCAAGTAGAATCAATCAAATGGAATCAAATTGAGGAAAACAATGATGATCGAAACCTTGTTATAACATTATATGGGACAATCTCGACTCACTGTGTTGTAGTTGTACAAAAATGCGTAGATTTTTAAATCTTTTAATGGCAGAGTTAAAGTCAATCAATGTTGATTTGGTTGTCAAAAAGGTAAAGTTTGTTGAGTTGGTTTGCAACTTGGAGAAGACAACTTGGTAAGGAAGAGGATAACTATCAAAAAATGTTCAAATTTAAGATGAGAAGGTGACTAGTGGCTACGGCATTTTACATTGTTGAATTGGTTTTGAAAGATTGCATATTTTCTTTTTCTTGTTGCTCCATGTTGGTGATCATGGTGCTGGTTTAGTTTGTTATTTTTACAATGGTGCTATTTGGTTGGAATTTGTTTCAGACTTGATATCTTATTCCTTGGTTGTGCACTTTGATTGATTATCCTTTATGTATCCTTTGTGATTTGAGATGTTCGATTGACTAATTCATGAATAAACATACATGTTTATGGCCCAAGCTAGTAGGGATAGTTTTTAAGCATGATATTTTGTGTTGCATTCTCGTAGAGGGAGTTCTTTATTTTGAAGTCAATTTCAGAGGAGGAAGCTCTTTGGCATTTTTCCTCAAAAGGGGGAGAAAATTAGTAATAAATGAGCTGTGGTCATGCTAAGTTGTTGATGGTGATTGATGATAATGCTTATTTAAACTTGATATCGAATTTTTTTCGATGATACTTTCTTAAGTTTTCAATTTTACACTCCATGCTTATATTACATTCAAACTCTTTGGGAGATAATTTGATTTGATCATACCAAAAGGGGGTTCTAGTATGATTGTACGAGTGCAATCGAAGTGTAAACCTTTACTATTTACAATCTAAATTCTCAAGGAGAGGATTTAAAAGTGAGTGTTCTAGACTTTAAGTACAAATGTGAGATCTCTTTATTTAGGGAGTGATAGAGCGTGATTCATTTGTTGTATTGTAAATTAAAAATAATGGAATTACTCATTGAGCTAAGCTCCGTAGGTGTAGAGAGACCAATTTACGTAAACAAACTTTGGTGTTCTTCATTAATTTCCTTTTATAGTTTTTAAAGCCGTAATGGTCATTGTAATTAGACACTTTCATTTTAAAGCAGAAGGATAGAGAAGTTCCTTATTGTCCTTCCCAGTATTGATCATAGAGCTTTTTCCTTTTTCTAGCCCCTTAGCCAGTAATTGGGACAACCGATTCATCACATTCCTTTGAGACTCTAGTACTTGGTCTATCATATCTAGTTGGATCTTTGCCAGTTGCTCTTGCATTTGCATTTGCAACTGATTTTGCATCTCTCTTTGAAGTTGTTCAAGTCTTTCCAATCTTTGGTCCATATCTTTTGTCTTAGCACGGGTATCGTAACGACGCTTGGTTGGTAAGTTTTTATCAGTTCCCAGATTAACTGAAATGATTTCAACTAATTAGGGACCCTTTTATGAAAATCTAATGCAAATGATGCAATGATGCAATGCAATGCAAATGTATGAGATGAATGAAATGCAGTTATAAACAAAACAAAAACAAAACACGTTAGTACAGGTGAAATAAATATCAAATAAAGTACCTATTCAGGTAACCACTAAATTTGGGCAAGGTTCTACTTAAGGTGGATTCTCAAGGTTCACTATATGTAGCTCAGCTCTAGAGAAAGGGTACCTGAACCAGCAAATTCCTCAATTCTCACCCATTATAGGCTCATATGAATCGAGTTCGGTTCAGGAGAATACATTTCCCTATGACAATGTGAAGATGAAAATCTCACAAAATCATAGGTACGGATGTATCCCGGAAGCAATCCACTAGCCCATGCGGAGGTGAAAACCTCACGAAAGCATAGTTTCTTACTCCCACTTAACAGGTATAACCACAGCGGTCATGCAATACAATGCAATACTATTCCACAAGACCACAACAATCATACAAACAAATGCAATCAAAAGAAACATAATTTCCAAAACCAATTTTCAAAAGGACAAAAAGATAGCAAATAATCAATTTATGGCCTGACTCTCTTGTTCAATCCCCAGCGGAGTCGCGAAGCTGTCGAAACCATTTTTCATTTCAAGGGAAAAAACAGAAATCGACTTTTAAACAACATGTGGAGTCGCCACCAATCTTTTTGTTTAGGTGTGATTGGATCACCTGATAAGACATTTCGTTTAAAACATTTTTAATCTATGTAAAAATAAAATAAAATGGGTTCGGGAGCCGATTACGTAGGAGGAAGGGTTAACACCCTCACTACGCCAAAAAACTGGTACCAGATTGATCACATGTTGTCCTTATGTTTAAAATTTTAGAAAAGAAATCTTGAAATATGGTTCTTATTAAAATGTTTGAGTGGTGTAAGCTGGTCATCAAAACTCTCTCGTTTCAAAGGTATGCAGCATCACATCCAGCACGATTGGACACAATTGGACACGATTCTTCATACCTTTGAAAACACAATTGATTTTTTGACTCCCAAAAGGTTAAAAATTATAAAAGGATATCCAGATATTTAGTCCAACGAAAAATCGAAACCCAGCACGGTAGGGCACGATTCTTCGAATTTCCAAATATTGAACATTGTCTTATTTGAAATTTTTTTTAAATAAACCATTGTAAACTATCTCAAAACGTCTTAATTTTACTTGAAATAAAATAGAATAATTAACTTTAAAACAAAGAGTGAAAATAAACAAAAGGCGAAATTACGAACATTGGATAATATACACGAGTAATATATCCTTTTAACGAGTGAAATTATTATAGTCATGAAAAGAAAAAAACAAATTTATGAACATACAATAACAATGTGCTCACATCCAACGTTAATAAATTAGAATAAAATATAACAATTTTCGAACATAGATGAACAGAAATTGAAGTAATAGTACAAAAGACTGATTGACAATATACAATATAAAATAATATGAAAAATAAAACGCAACACATAATATACAGAGCAATATGGACACTGAGAGCCAATATAATACACAACAATTTAAAAACTATATGAAAAACTTATAAATAAATAATGCATGCTAGGGTTTGAAATGGTTTACATATATAAAAATAAAACTTAAAAATATGTAAATCGATATTAAAATAAAAATATTGTGAAAGAAGAAATTCGGAGCAAATATCATACAAAAATATTTTAAAAACAATACATATCTATTTAAAGGTGATAATATACATACAATAATAAAAATTGATGTAAACAATATATATAATGAAGATATAATAAAAATAAGGAATAAACAATATACATAAAAGAATAACAAGCCAATATATAATAAAACTATAGATACATGAAAGAATCCTAAATAACAAAGAAATAATAAAATATGTTTTTTCAAGAATAAATTACATACATAATAAATTTAAAAGGAGATGCAAATAACCAGATTTAAAAGAAATTATATATATAAAATAACATAGAATTACTAATGTTTATAAAATAAAACTATTTTTAATATAAATTATATATATAGGTAATTTAAATTAAATATTGTACAAAATTTTAAAACAATATGATATATAAAAGGTGATTTTAAAATTAGACTTTTATAATAAAAACAAAGTAATTTATGAAAGTAATTTAAAATGTATAAAAAATTAAGAGATAAACACTAAATGAATGTATAAAAGAAATAATGAATTATACAAATTAAAATGGAAAAAAACTTAATTGAAAAAAAATTAAACTAACAGAGATAATTAATAAATAAAATAAATCAATGAAACTGTTATAAGGACTAAAATACAATGCGCGTGAATGCACGAGGGCTAAAAGTGCAAATGTTCCCAACTCCAAAAAAAACACTCAAGGGCGGACTGAATTGGAATAGCGCGCAAACTTCAAGGCAGAAATGAAAGAAATAGGATAAGATTAAATTAAGGGTGGTGCAAATGGGAGGGACTGGTCGCGAAAATTTTCCGTTTAAAGTGAAAATGCGCATACCCAGCTTACAAATGGGGTCAACGCGCGAGCTTTCTTGTTTTACCAAATGACGCCATTTTTTAACGTTAAAACTAAAAGAAATTGGATGGCAATCTGCCATTTTCTTTAAACAATCAAAGCAAATCCCTAATTCTCTCGTTCTTTAACCGATTCTCAAAGACCAAACCCTAGCCACTTCAAAAACAAAGAAAATTCCCACTTTCACTATTCGGCTGATTAACACTCTAAAATCCCCATCTCAGGCTTCGATTCCGAAGGAGATAAGGACTCCGATGGCTCGTTTTCGAAGGTAAACTCCCCTCTATCTTTTCCTTTTGTTCTTAAACGCAATGACGAATGATTGAAAAAGATCAATCGCCAGAAAGTGCTAAAATTTAAAGAAATTTAAATAGAAATCACCTTCTAAAAATTCTAACTGCCTTCTTCGTATTCCCCCCTTTTTCTTTTCACATTTTTTTTAAATGTAAATGATAAAAACAAAAGAAATAAAAAATGATCAACAGAATATTAAAGAGATTTAAGAAAAAGCAATCACCTTCTCCAAAAAATCCTTTGAATTTTTATTGAGTATCAGTATCTAGTATGAGTGCGTAATATGCGTCCCCCCCAAAAAAAATACATAGTACATTCAGTCCCTTTTTATAGCTGAAAAATGAAAATAAAATAAATAAGAAAACTTGAATTGCTTTGCTGTAATCTGCTACGTATTCTGTTATTTGCTCCTTCTTGTGTGGTCCATTTGCAAGTGTGGAGAAATGGCAGTACAGAAGAAGCTGCTCGTGGAAGCCGTGCGTGGGAACTACTAGTGGGATCGATCTGTTGTTGCTCTAGCACATTCGAGAAACCCCTAAAGTTTCTGGTGTTTTCACATTATTGGGCTCCTTTGGGCCGTTTATTAATTGGGTGTAATGGGTTTTGTTGGGCCAGGGATTAAGTTGGGGTTTAGGTTGTTTGGGTTAGGTTTAATTTAGGTTTATTTAGAGTTGTTTAATAGAGCATAAATTTGGACTTTGGGCTTTATTATTATTATTATTTTTTATATATTTTGATTTGCTTTTTTTTTTTTTTGTATAAGCCCGGATAAAAATTGAGCCTTACACATGCTACTCCATATGAACGATGTAAACAAACACTATAAGGCACATACATATTTAGGAGAATCCCAATGGCTCACCTAGCACTTTTGTGGAATAATGACACTTTCTTTTAGTATAATGATAATTTTTGTCTTTAATATTTATATTTTCTGATATTAATTTTATTTAAAACATATAAAATTCTAAAAAATATTTTAAAAAATTTAAGATATAAAAATGATAAAAAGTTATAAAAATATTGAAATTCTAGAAATAAATTATATAAAAGGAATTAAAAAAAATTAAACTTAAATTTTAAAAAAAAAAAGATAAATTAAAAAAAAGTTATAAAAAATTATTAGAAATTTCATTTTTTATGGATTGGAGAAGGTGAAGTGGCATTTGTAGTTTCCATCCTTTAGGCTCGTAATTGGTATATTTAGTTCTAAGCTCAGTTGAGTTGCTAGAATTTGAGCGGCAACACATAGTATGCACCTCCACATTTGCGTTGGTAGTTTGGTAGCATTGACCCAATAAACATTCTTCTATTTGTCTTTTCACCCACACCACGTTTCCTTTCAACACCCTGAAAATCGTGTGTGTATATATAATGCACTATTCAATTTAAAAAAAGACTCCAACACCATTACTTAAGACCCAAAAAAGTAGAACGAGAGTGAGCTTTAGAAATAAATCGATTTGGAGTCAAAGGCTACTCTCAGCAACTCTGGAACTGTATATGTAGATAAGCTTAGGATAGTTAGATTTTAATTTTTATAATTTTTAATTATTTTAAGATTTTTATCGTTTTTATAAATCTTTACTAATTTTGTATATTTTTTAAAGAATCGGTATAGGATATTAGTGGGGTGTACCTTGTATTTTCGGCCGAACAGACAGCGACGTCACGACAAGAAGCTTCCTGACGTTACAACGACAAACGACATCGTGATGACACAAATGTGGACTGGTAACGTGATCCCCACATAAATTGGGTTTTTTCCTCAGTTGAACTCTACTATCTTTTCCTAATTAAACTCTGATTACTTTATTGATATTTTAGTCTGATTAGACCTCTAATCTTAGCTTATAAAAGGGGTCATTGTATCCTTGTTTTGATAGGCCAAGTAAGAGGCAATAAAAGATGTACTACTACACGGCTTTTCTTTTGGTGTGATAAGATGTACTTGCAGAAGAGTTTTGGTAACAATTTTCGTGATAATTATGGAGAGAATATTGTACCCCTTTTGAGATAACTCTATGAAGGTTAGGGTTTTGTTTTTGAGTTTTCTCTATGAGAGTTAGGGATTTATTTTCGGGGTTTTGGGTTTTGGGTTTGTACGTTTAGTATATTTAAGTTTATTTTCTTCATATTGTACTCTCGTTTGTTTACTTATTTAGTGAAAAGCCAAAACCTCATTTGCTTGTGGTTTTTATCCTTTTTGGAGGAATTTTCCACGTAAAATTTGTGTTCAATCTTCTCAACCTTTTCTATTTCGTTGTTTATACGGGTCAATCCCCAACAAATTGGTAACAGATCTTGGTTTGGGCTGCAATCGACCCTTTCAGGGATGGCATTAACAAATTTAGGTATCGAAAAGTTCAATGGTATGAAAGATTTCAGATTGTAGTAGTTCCGGATAAAGCAGAGTGTTTAAAGCAATGTTGGTCGCAAAGGGTGACAGTCAAGTGGAGGGAGTTGATTTTCTCGATGTTTTCTATCTTGTTGTGAAGCACGTCTGTTCGTGTATCAGTGGCCCTAGTTGCATTATACAACCTTGATTTGAAGACTAGGAGTCTTTCGATTTCCAAGTTCAAGAATGGTTTGGGTTTCGTTAACATTCTTCAAAGATAGAGTTCGGCCCGTGACGAGGCATGGAGAAGAAGGTATGGTAAATACGAGTCAATGTGGATATTTGTGAGTTGTACCTCGTATTTTCGGTCGAATAGACAGTGACATCATGACGAGAAGCCTCTCGACGTTGAGATGATGGAAGACGTCGTAACGACACAAATGGAGACGTTGCAACGTGGCAACTTGTTCCCCACATAAATCGGGTTTCTTCTCCAATTAAACTATGTTATCTTTTCCCAGTTAAACTCTGATTACTTCATGGATATTTTAGTCTGATTAGACGACTAATCTTTACCTATAAAAGCGGTCATTGTATCCCTGTTTAAAAGGCAAATTAAGAGGCAATAAAATATGTAGAAGTATAGGGCCTTTCTTTTGGGGGCAACAAGATGTAGTCGTAGATAAGTTTTGGTGAGAGTTTTCGTGGTAACTATAGAGAAAATTTTATATCCCTTTTGAGAGGACTCTATGAAAGTAAAGGTTTTGTTTTTGAGTTTGCTCTATGAGAGTTAGTGCTTTATTTTTGGGGCTTTAGGTTTATACGTTTAGTACATTTAAGTTTATGTTCTCTATATTGTACTCTCATTTGTTTACTTTTTTAGTGAAAAGTTGAAGCCTTCTTTAATCGTGGTTTTTATCCTTTTCAAAGAAGTTTTCCACATAAAATGTGTTCAATCTTCTCAACCTTTTCTATTTCGTTGTTTATACAGGTCGATCCTTAAAAATATTTTTATATAGATGATACAAATAGAGAAATTTTGGAAATTTTAAAAAGAATTTTCCAGGATTTTCTCTCACATTACCTTTTAAAAAAACTTCATATATTTTTGTTTAATTTAATTTTTTTATTTTCAATGTTTTTCAGAATTTTTTTTACTTTTTTTAAAAATCAAATTTTAATAATTTTTGCATCAAATCAATGTGCAATTGATAGAAAGCATAAAATCTTAGTTAAAAAAATGTTATTATATAAACTAAAAATGTGATACGGGTAACCGCTTAACAGTCGAGTGACCAAAAAAGACGTTAGTGATCAAATTGTAATTTTATTATATAAATATTTGCTTATATTAAGTTGTTTTATTTGTTTATATAATTATCTATATATATCTTTATTCGCTAACGTATTTTGTCAAATACAAATGTAAAATCTCTAAATTTGGGAGTGATAGTGCGTGATTCATTTGTTGTATTGTATATTAAAAATAATAGAATTACTCACTGAGCTAAGCTCAACAAATGTAGAAAAACTAACTTACATACACAAATTTTGGTGCTCTTCATTAATTTTTTTCTTTTTACAGTTTTTACAATATCAAGTCCTAATCATCATTGTAATTAGAAACTTTCATTCTAAGTTAGCAACTATATAGTTTCCAAATTAAGAATACATCACTGTAATTAAACACTTTCATTCTAAGTTAACAACTTAAACAATTAACAACTTTAGGTCTCAAAGTTATATACATGTTATTCATGCACCAAATTCTTGGCCCATGGAAACAAGCTAACATATATTTTTAATTCACAAATAAATAGTCATATTATATTTTTGGGTCATGCTCAAAGGTGATAATCCAACATGAAATTGCACATGTTTTAGGGTGACATGAACGAAAGGGCAGGGTGAGATAGCAATTTTGTTTGGTTTCATTCATGCGAGGGCTTTTGAATACAAAATCAGACTCCTCCGGCTTCCCAATTGCATTAATTCGATAAACTACAAATTAAATCTCCAAATAAACTGCACTTGATTTAGATTAATTTATCAAACAATGCTGACAATGGGTCTTTATCATAGGATGTTGAAGGGCAAGCATATAGACAAGATATGTGTCCCGAAAACACCTCAAATATGCATCGCAACAATTTGGACTTTGGACTATATAGTTTCCAAATTAAGAATACATCACAATCGGTGTGCCTTATCATTTTTCTAATTATTTATCAAAACAATTATCATCAACAAGACTTTGCAGTGCACGCAGCAGAAAGCCAAGATGGGGAAAGAATTGGACTATATATAAGTCTAGGAATTCATCACATTTGGTGTGCCTCTTCATTTTTCTATTTCATCGCAAACTCTTCTTCCACCATGGCTTCCAAAAACCAGCTTCATCATCAATTCCTTTATTTGGCCTTACTATTCTTCATATTGCGTGTATGTGAAGCCACATCCCGCACTGCTCTGGAAGATGCATCCATGTACGAGAGGCATCAACAATGGATGGTCAAATTCGGACGAGTTTACAAGGACACCAACGAGAGGCAAAAGCGTTTCCAGATTTTCAAACAAAATGTGGCACGCATCGACTCTTTCAATGCTGCCAACAACAAGCCGTACAAGCTCGGTGTGAACCAATTTGCAGATCTAACCAACCAAGAGTTCACTGCTTCTCGAAATGGGTTTAAGGGCCATATGTGTTCCAACACGGCTACCACTTTCAAATACGAGAACGCCACCGCATTGCCTTCTACCGTGGACTGGAGAAAGAAAGGAGCTGTTACACCTATCAAGGACCAAGGCCAATGCGGTCTGCTCTAATTTCTTGTTCTCAGAAACACTACTAAAATATTACTATGCTTTCTTCTTTGTCTGTGTTGTGTTCTAACTATATGTGTGTCTCGATCATGTGATGCTGAAATATAGGATGCTGTTGGGCGTTCTCGGCCGTGGCAGCCATGGAAGGGGTTACTAAATTGACAACAGGAAAGTTAATTTCGTTGTCCGAGCAGGAACTGGTGGACTGTGACACCAAGGGTGAGGATCAAGGCTGCGAAGGTGGTCTAATGGACGATGCATTCCAATTCATCGAGAAGAACAAAGGCCTAACAACCGAATCCATTTACCCCTACAAGGGAGTTGATGGCACATGCAATACCAACGAAGAAGCCAACCATGCGGCTAAGATAAATGGGTTTGAAGATGTGCCTGCCAATAGTGAAGATGCATTGCAGAAGGCCGTTGCCAACCAACCTGTTTCCGTTGCCATCGATGCCGGGGGGTTCGACTTCCAGTTCTACTCAGGTGGTGTGTTTACGGGAAGTTGTGGCACCGATCTGGACCACGGAGTAACGGCTGTTGGATATGGAGAGGATGGTGGGACTAAGTATTGGTTGGTGAAGAACTCTTGGGGCAGTAGCTGGGGTGAAGAAGGCTACATTAGGATGCAAAGAGATGTGGATGCAAAAGAAGGCCTTTGTGGCATTGCAATGCAAGCATCCTACCCTACTGCATAAACAATACTTAAACCATAGTTGCCTTTTCTATATATTATCATACTATGAATTTTATACATGCTACTCTACGGGATTGTACTATGAACAATGTAAATACACACTTTGAGTGGCATACCCCATTGTCTATATATATACATGCTACTCCATATGAACGATGTAAATATAGCACATACATATTTAGGAGAACCCCAATGTCTATTATGTCTAGCTATAAATTTAAGGGTTGACTTAATTATATATCAAAATCAAATATATATGAAATTAATTTATGATAAGAATGTAAATGATTTCTGAAATTAAATATCAAATGATTATATGAAATCAAATACAAGAAGCAATAAACCCTATTGTATGTTATGGCATGACGTGGCCCCTAGTTCTAATTTAAGTAGAACTTGTATTTTTTATTAAAATGTTATTATTTAATTAGACATTATTCGAACAAAATTCTTATACAATTTCTCTATAAATTGAAACTATGAGTTAACTTGCTAACATAAACTTTTTAAGCATTGATATTCTATCGAAAAATAGTAGGAATTTATTTTAAGAATAAATTCAATTTTTGCAAGAATACTCATAGTTACGTGTCTATTGATAAACATAATATATACATATTTTTACCCCATGTTTAACATATTTATGGATGATTTTTCCTTAGTTTCATTGAATTCGATGCTCCTAATCCTTTAAATTTATGTTTTATACTTAGTTGAGCATAGGAAAGTAAAAAGAGCAAGAAACAGGCCAAAAACGGACAAATCGAGCCTAATTCAGTGTTTCACACGGCCTAAGCACTTCCACACGGGTGATCCACACGCCCGTGTGTTATGGCCGTGTCAACATTAAACCAAGTCAGAATTGCACACGGCCTGAGCACATTCACACGGGCGTGGCACACGGCCGTGTCCTTGTCGAGCCAAAGTCTAATTCTATTCGGAAAAGGCTAATTTTGAGCTATTGTGGGCATTCCAATTCTATATAAACACCCTAGAAGAGGATCAAAGGGGGATTCGCAGAGTAGAAGGTAGAGAATACTCAAGGATAGCCATCAGAATCAGCTTGGAAGCAGGATCTACTTCAAGACTGAAGATCTCCATTCAATTTCCTTAGAAGTTCTTTGGGTTTCTTTATGTTTTGTTATTTTCCCAACTTTGAGATGTTTTCCATTATTATGAACTAAGCTTTCTAAATACCTAAGGGAGATGAAACCTAAGAAGAATCTTATTACCCTTTGAATTATATGATAAATACTTGTTATTATTCTTAATTGTGAGTTTTAATTCTTGTTTTAATATTTCAGGATATTAGTTTAGGTTTTGATGTGCTTATTTAGTGGAGCAAAAGTCCCTGTTTAAGAGTAGATCATTCATAATTAAGCGGAGTTGCATGTAATCCTAGAGATAGGACGATATAAATCTGCCGGATTAGAGTCAAATCTAATAAGGGAATCCATAGATTGAGTTAATGCGACAATAGGGTTTTTAATTAGAAAGAGATTTCGATTAATCAACCTAAAGTCAGTTGTTTTTAGTCTCGAGAGAGATATTAACATAAATCAGGGATTTCTACAGATTAAATAAATCGTCTAATTCAGAAGTGATAAGTGAAGTCAAGGTGGATTCTTCCTTGGGTATTGTCTTCTCCATCGATTTTCTAAAAATTATTTTCCAACTTTCATCTCTATTGTAATCTTAGTTAATTAGTTAATTAGTTTTAGTTTAAAAACATCCTTTAATTCTTAAGCTAGATAATAAAAAGATAGTAAGTACTACTACTTTTAGTCCTCGT
This sequence comes from Gossypium hirsutum, assembly GCF_007990345.1. NCBI lineage: Eukaryota > Viridiplantae > Streptophyta > Magnoliopsida > Malvales > Malvaceae > Gossypium > Gossypium hirsutum. The sequence goes on along the minus strand of NC_053428.1, from coordinate 104,289,673 downwards.
GGATACGATATTATCGGTCTCACCATATCTATACTACTATTCGATAGGTGCGCTTGCCTTAGTCAAATTTTTAGTTAGTTTCACAGCCATCAAGTTTTTGGTGCCGTTGCTGGGGACTAAGATATTAGGAACACTTGATTTTTATTACTTTAGCCATTTTTACTTTTATTGCAATTTACTTTTTGTTTTTAGTTTAATTTTTCTTTTCTAAATTTTTCTTTTTAATTGCTTCTGGCAGGTGTCTCTAGTTTATGACTAGAAGAAACCTGTCAGGACTTTTGCTTTTTGACAGTGAAATCGAGAGCACAGCTCGCAGAAATCGAAGAGAAATAAGGCGAAGCCTACAGTACATAGAGGAAGAGCACGAGGATGACACCAATAACACCGAGGAGATAACTGATAATCAGAATAATACGTTACCTCTTGTGGTTGCTGCAAATCCAGTAGATCAGAATCCTGCTCCTCGTACTATGTATGATTATTCTAAACCTATTTTAATAGGAACTGAATTGAGTATAGTTAGACTTGTTGTTGCTGCAAATAATTTTGAACTGAAACCTAACACGATTCAAATGATACAATAGTTTGTTCAGTTTGATGGTTTGTAGGACGAGAATCCAAACACCCATTTAGCGAATTTTCTGGAATTCTGCGGCACCTTTAAGATCAATGACGTTTCTGACGATGCCATTTGCCTTCGGTTGTTCCCCTTTTCATTGTGAAATAAGGCTAAACAGTGGTTGAATTCGTTACCATGAGGGTTAATCACTACTTGGGAACAAATGACCGAAAAATTTTTGTTTACATATTTCCCGCCAGCTAAAACGGCTAAATTGAGGAATGATATCTCTTCTTTTGTGCAGATGGATCTAGAAACTCTTTATGATGCATGAGAGAGATACAAGGACTTATTGAGAAGGTGCCCTCACCATGGGTTACCTTTATGGTTGCAGGTTCAGACTTTTTACAACGGTGTGAACCCCTCAACAAGGCAATTGATCGACGCAGTCACCGGTGGAACTTTAAACAACAAAATACCTGAGGAAGCTTACAAATTTATTGAAGAAATGTCACTGAACAACTATCAGTGGAAAGTCATGAGAACGAAGCTGGCAAAAACAACTGGTGTTTTCAACCTTGACGCGGTCATTATGCTATCTAACCAGGTAGAACTTTTAAATAAAAAGATTGATGGTTTGTATGGTTCTACCCAGGTACATCTGGTGTTGAGGTGTGATTCAAATGGAGGAGGAGTACACAATACAGATTATCCATCTTTCAACCCTAGCACCGAGGAGGAACAAGTCCACTACATGGGTAATAATTCTAGACCTCAAAATAAACCGTATAGTAACTCTTATAATGTAGGTTGGAGGAACCATCCCAATTTCTCATGGGGTGGTTAGGGAAATCAAAGGCCACAACATCCTCCAGGTTTTCAACAACCACCCTACCAATAAGAGAAGAAACTGAATCTTGAAGAGATGCTTACAAAATTCATCTCGGTGTCAGAAACTCGTTTTCAGAATACCGAAACAATGCTTAAGAATCAACAAGCGTCAATTCAAGGGCTCGAAACTCAAATAGGACAGTTTGCTAAGTTGATCTTTGAACGACCACAATGTGGCCTACCAAGTAACACTGAAACTAACCCAATGGAGCAACTTCATGCCATTACTGTGCACAATGATGAAGGGTTAGTTAAAGCTGAATCGAAACCGAGGCAAGACAATGTGGAAGATAAAAGTAAGGTTGATGTAAGCAATGATAAACAGAAACTGGTAAGCAATGAGTATAAACCTCGTGTGCCATACCCCAATGCGACAAGGAAAGGCCACACAAACGAACAATTCGGTAAATTCCTTAAATTATTAAAAAATTACATATTAACTTACCGTTTGTTAAAGCTCTTTCGCAGATGCCAAATGCAGTTAAATTTTTAAAGGAACTCTTGGCTAATAAACGAAAGTTAGATGATGCATCACATGTGGAATTAAACGCATTTTACTCAGCCATTCTACAGAATAAGCTACCCAACAAGTTAAAAGATCCAGGGAGTTTTACGATTCCCTGCTTAATTGGTAGTTTAAATATTAATAATGCATTAGCTGATCTAGGGGCAAGGATTAATGTTATCCCCTACAAAATGTTTAAACAACTAGGCCTTAGGAAACCAAAACAAACTAGGATAAGCATTCAACTGGCAGATAGAACAATTAGGTTTCCTAGGGGTATCATTGAAGATGTGCTAGTTAAAATTGATAAATTTATATTCCAATTGATTTTGTTGTTCTAAATATGGAAGAGGATAGTGACATGCCTTTAATTTTAGGACGACCCTTTTTAGCAACTACTGGGACTATCACTGATGTTGGCATAGGAGAACTAATACTTCGTGTAAGAGATGGCACGATTACTCTCCAAGCTCGTGATTCAACTAAATTATTTAGTAACCAAGATGGCTATACAATTTCTGTTGATATGAATACCATTATGGCTCAAACTTCTTTTCAGGAAACCCTTAGGAAGAACGTAATAAAGCCATATTCTAATCCATGTGACAAAAACAGAGCGACTCAAGAAGAATGAAGGCTTCAGATAGATGAATTATACGAATGGAGAACACATGTCAAGGAGAAACCAAAGTACATGATGAATCAAAGTGACGCCATGATGAGTGTAGGGATGAAACAAAGTAATTTAAGAAAGTATTATTAGATGAAAAGGAGTCCCGAATTGCTACTTCAAAGCTTAATACAAACGAAACGATTCCTTTCACGGTACTAGATGTTTTCCCATACGGTACAGTCGAGGTAAATCATTCTTAATTCGGCACATTTAAGGTAAATATTACTTGACTTAGACTTTATGTGGATAATAAAATTGATAGTGAGAAAGAGGAGTCTCGACTCCGTGGTCCACCGTGACCATGCAAATAAGAGGTAAGTCGAGCTTAGATTTTAAAGAAGCGATTCTCGGGAGGCAACCCGAGCACTAACACCACTAACCCATTTATTTTATCTATTTTTTGTGTTATGCAGGTACAATGGCCCACACGGCCTAGACACATGGGCGTGTCCCTGGCCGTGTGGAAACAGGGCTAAAAATCCCTAAGTATCGAGTCACACGGCCATAAATTCGATCCACATGGTTGTGCTACACAGTTGTGTGAAGCACACGGCCAGGACACATGGGCGTGTCCTAGGCCGTGTGAAAACTGAAGCTAAAATTTTAAATTTTAAACAAGTCAGAGAGTTATACGAGTAAGGCACACGGTCGTGTGTTCGTACACACAGACGTGTGGGATATCACGCGGGCGTGTCTAAGATCGTGTGGCGAATGGGAATTAAATTTTCGCGACAAACATGGGTTAAACTCAAGCCACACGGGCGTGTGACACGGCCGTATGGCCCAACATGGGCCTCACAGACCGTGTCCCCTTTTTAATCCCCAAACCTAATTTTTTTCCTTTCCACCTTGTCTTCTTCCTAACCCTCAAACCCTAAGCAGCCGCCACAGCCTTCCTTTCCCCTTCCGTCAGGCCACCCCTTTCTCGCCGCCCCCCCGGTTCACCTAGTCACACGAACCCCTCAGCCCTAACCGGGAACTTATTTTCCTTATCCAGTGCACACCCCCTTCTCCTTCCTAGCACCCCCTCACCTTCACGCACGTCCCACACAGCCCTCACCGCCACACACACCCATACACCTGAGCCCCGCACCAAATCGCAGCCACTTTTTCCCTCTCTCCCCTACGCGCAACACCCACAACCTCCAACCCACCACAGTTCGCACCTCCGATCACCACTGTCGGTTTCCCCCTTTTACCCCTCCCAATAATAATTATTATTATTATTGTTGTTGTCGTTATCATATTTAATCATTTTCAGTATTATTATTATTAGTCTAGTTTTATTTCAATATTGGTTATTATTCTTTTCTTTATTAGTTATTCCATACATTTAGTTGCTATCTAAGTAAGTCATTTATTTTGAATTATTCTTCATGCTGCCATTTTATTCATGTAGATAACCATTAGTCTGCCACATTATTAAATCTTTTCATTTCTTTGCTCATTGCTTCTTCATGTACTTAGCTGAGTGCTGCGTTTTTGATCCTTAGTCTTAGGATTCATTTTTCATTTTTTTTAGAATACTCTAATTCTTGATTAATCCTTAGTGTTAGGATTCATTTTTCAATTTTTTTAGATTACTCTAATTCTTGATTAATCCTTAGTCTTAGGATTCATTTTTCATTTTTTTTAGAATACTCTAATTCTTGATTATTTTAACAGCACTTTTCCCGTTTAAACTATTTGCACATGCCATTCTTGGTTTTTGGTGATGCTTGATTTATTTAATGATTGATCAACTATTCTATTTTTCAGGTATATCATGACCAACAAACGAGGTCGGTACTATCACTTTCTGACTTGGTGGCTTAGTACGACGACATATGAGCGTCCTTAAGTTTGGCGCAGCTTTGGGCATCTATACCGATGAGTTTATAGGTGCCGGTAACTTTCTTCACCTCCACCGTCACATCCATTACTTATCTTTGTGCTGTTGGACCTATCTCACAGCTAGTCAGATCCGTTATGATGCGAGTCGCTCGAAAGCGACATCTCCTTCTCCGGCTCTATGATACATCCATGCCTTATTAGCTCACATGTTGACTGGCAGGAGAGAGAGCACAGGAGTTGTAAGCACTACTGACGCATACTACCTTTGGAGCATGGCAACTGGTCAGGTCTTTGATTTGGCATACTTTATTCCCCTTGCTTTTCTCCACCAGACAGACCGCCATAGGAGGGGCCCCGTTTGCCTTGGCTCCTACGTGACTCGCCTCGCTAGACACTTCGGCCTCTTCGAAACTCTAGAGATGTCATCAACACTCACACTAGTAAGCCAGATGTCTTCTCAAAGAATATCTAATATGATCCACATGACGATGATAGAGTGACGCCGTGGATTCGACCCATCTTAATATAGACTCGTTCACTCTGATGACCAAGATGAGCCAGAGGACATTACTGATGATGTCCCTCCCCCTCACGAGGACCCACATCCAACACCACCACTGAGTCACCGGCCTCCTACTGCCACGTTGACAGATATATCCGAGCGACTCACTAGCTTGAGTAGCAGTGTTTTGAGCGGTTCGACAACATTGATGCCACTTTTCGACAGATTTGCCACCACCTCCACATCTCTCCTTCGGCACCGTCAACCCACGAGCCATCCGATGATGAGGACCTTTGAGTCTATTTATTTTATTATTATTATTATTATTAATTTTAATTTTATTTTCCTTTTATTTATATTTGAAGACTTATGTTTTATATTTTGAACTATGTTTATCTTTATAGTCATTATCGAGTACTCCCTTAATTCTCTTCCACAGTTGTGTTTATTTTCCTATTAATAATTCAGAATCATTCCTTTCATTGGCCTTATCTACAATTCTCACTTTCGCTATTCCAAGGATTTCATCCAAAAATTCAAGGCAATTTTGCTTCTCTCCCTTTCTTCTGATATTATGCTTATATTTTTACTATTTATCTTTGTATATTGAGGACAATGTATGTCTTAAGTGTGGGGAGATTATTTATATGATTATCAGAAAATCCCTGAATTTTTATCTTGTTCTCAAATAATGATATCATATTACTATTAGAATGAATTTTGATTGATTTATGATTTTTATTTATATGTTATGGATTAAAACATAGGTAATTTTGCTTTGATTATTTAAATTTTAAAGGTAGTAGAGAATCAAGAATGATAAGTTGACTTTGAGAATTAAAATTGCTAGGTTGTTTCCCTGAATTGAGGTATTATCTTGAAATTTTGAATTTACAGAACTAACATCAATTACCCATAATTTTCGTGAGATTTTGAGCCTTTTAGAGCATATATCTTTCTTGCTCACTAATTTTATTGGTTATGAGTGTGTCAACATTGAATTGTTATTCTAGAACTTACTTCGATTATGCATATCAAGACCATATCTTTGATTTGATATACCGAGATGATAAAGGCACCTAGGTTTTAACCCACTTACCCTACAAAAAGCCTACCTTCATAATTAACCCTTAGTAAACCCCTTTGAGCTTAACAAACCATTCTTAATTTACCCTAATTTTAACCCCTATATCATATTTTTTGATCCATTAAGAATTTTTCCTATTTTGATTCTCTTTTTGTCGAGATTTGATTTGGTTAATTACCTAACTATGTTCTTTCATTTGAGTTGTATAATTCTCTCTTATTACTCCATGTTCTTATTCTTTAAAAAAATTATATATATACATATATGTTGATTATTATTTCTTTGTTTGAGCTTAAGTATTTAATTCCATATTCTGAGAAGAAGCTCATGTTTATCCTTAATAAATTTGATTGATGTAATTATTTAGTGTTAGTTTATTTTTTCCAGTTAGGTAATTTATCAATTCAATCTCGATTCTAACCTTCTTTTGCAGCCTTTATCCACACCTTTAACCCAAGCCTCGTTATAACCCTTTAAAGACCTTTTGATTTGTATATCATCTCATTTAAAGTGGTGGAGATTCGATTTTCATGCAAGCCTATGGTAACAACTTTTCATGTTTGACTATTGAGTGCTTAATTATTAAACCTTAAACACTTTGAGTGATATGATTGGATCTTTAATGAGGATATCACCCCTTGTTGATTTGGAATTAAAGGTAATTACTTAGATAAAGGGGGATACCTATGATTTTATGATTGAAATACTCAAATTGGATTATTTGAGACTTTAATGTTCTTTTAGTTGAATTCTCAATGAATGATTATCTGTGGATTATCTCGAAACAGTATTGATGAGAATTATAAGTTGAGAAGAATTTATTTTAATTGTGTGTTGAGGATTGTGCTTGAGGACAAGCAAATGCTTAAGTATGGGGATATTTGATAAACCATAATATATACATATTTTTACCCCATGTTTAACATATTTATGGATGATTTTTCCTTAGTTTCATTGAATTCGATGCTACTAATCCTTTAAATTTATGTTTTATACTTAGGTGAGCATAGGAAAGCAAAAGATTAAGAAACAGGCCAAAAAAGGGACAAATTAAGCCTAATTCAGTGTTTTACACGGCCTAAGCACTTCCACACAGGTGATCCACACGCCCGTGTGTTATGGCCGTGTCAACATTAAACCAAGTCAGAATTGCACACGGCCTGAGCACCTTCACACGGACGTGGCACACGGCCATGTTCCTGTCGAGCCAAAGTCTAATTCTATTCAGAAAAGGCTAATTTTGGGCTATTGTAGGCATTCCAAGTCTATATAAACACCCTAGAAGAGGATCAAAGGGGGATTCGCAGAGTAGAAGGCAGAGAATACTCGAGAATAGCCATCGGAATCAGCTTGGAAGCAGGATCGACTTCAAGACTGAAGATTTCCATTCAATTTCCTTAAAAGTTCTTTGGGTTTCTTTATGTTTTGTTGTTTTCCCAACTTTGAGATGTTTTCCATTATTATGAACTAAACTCTCTAAATACCTAAGGGAGATGAAACCTAAGACGAATCTTATTACCTTTTGAATTATATGATAAATATTTGTTATTATTCTTAATTGTGAGTTTTAATTCTTGTTTTAATATTTCAGAATATTAATTTAGGTTTTGATGTGTTTATTTAGTGGAGGAAAAGTCCTTGTTTAAGAGTAGATCATTCATAATTAAGCGGAGTTGCATGCAATCCTAGAGATAGGACGACATAAATCTGCCGGATTAGAGTCAAATCTAATAAGGGAATCCATAGATCGAGAGAGATATTAACATAAATCAGGGATTTCTATAGATTAAGTCAAGTGAATAAATCGTCTAATTCAGAAGTGATAAGTGAAGTCTAGGTGGATTCTTCCTTGGTTATTGTCTTCTCCATCGGTTTTCTAAAAAGTATTTTCCAACTTTAATCTCTGTTGTAATCTTAGTTAATTAGATAATTAGTTTTAGTTTAAAAACACCCTTTAATTCTTAGACTAGATAATAAAAAGATTGTAAGTACTAGTACTTTTAGTCCTCGTAGATACGATATTACCGGTCTCACCATAACTATACTATTGTTCGATAGGTGCGCTTGCCTTAGTCGAATTTTTAGTTAGTTTCACGACCATCATCTATATAGATAATTAACTTTCCTACTAAAAGTAAAAAAAAAGTTTTCATTTTATGCACTTATTCGATTTGTTAGAGTCCATGATCAAAGCAAATCAGAGTTCGAGAATAGCAGAGAAGATCAACTGGTTGAAAGTTGGGAAATGACTTAGATTGCCTTCGCACAAAGCAAAAATATAAATTTGGTTGTAGTTTATTATATATATCACGAGGGCTCGATTTTAAGAAAAAACTTTCATTATGCCTAAAAAAAATTGTTTTCTAACCTGATTTTACTAACAAAAATATGTTCCTTTCTTGAGACTAGTGCTCTCTATCTCTTGTACATAAGAAAAACATTAACTAAGTCCCCAATTTATAGGCATTATTCAACTTTTATAATTGAGTTAGTATGATTGCCTTGAAACAAGGAAATTGCACCCCAATTAGACTTCTTTATTAACGCATGAAATAAATTAAAAGGTATCTGCTTCACTTAAACTTATTCAATGTGGTATTTCTTAAAAAAAAAAGAAGAAGATTATACTAGGACTCCTTTAAAATAATTTGGCTTTACCAATTCTCTTCATCAATAGTAATCTCAAAAAATAATGCTTAATATCCTTAAAAAGATGCATAATGATAATCAAGATAATCAAGATAATCGAGTAAAAATATGCCAATAAAATAGATAAGTTACACTACATCTAGTTGCAAAGTGAATCGCAACTAACGGTATAATTGTCAGGACTAGCAACAAATTTTTTTTTGCACAAGAAAACTGATGATAGCAATTAAACATAAGCCATTATTTTAAGTAGACATAATAAAAAATTTAGTCCTTAATATTTACTCATTTTGTAACTTTGGCCCTAATTTTTTAATACCACTTTGGCCCTCAACCTTCAAATTTTAGTCAAATTACTCATTTTTTTTTGTTGAAAAATTGACCGAACTGTTAAAATTTTAATGGTACTGATATGGTAACCTACATAGGAGCTTACATGTACTTCATTGCTAACGAGGATAATTATTTGGAAAAAAATTATGAACCTTTTTTTAAAAAATCATCAAATTTTAAGTTATTATTATTTGAATTTTTTATGAAATAAACATGTACTACCACATAAGTTACAACATTAATGATGTTGGGACTTTAATTATCTAAAATATGTTTTTTTTTTCAAAATGTCAAAGGGGGAATTGTTGGAACTTTAACTATCTATGTTTCAGCTACTACATGCTATGTTGAACATCACTTGAGGCAAGAAGTTGGGATAGATAAAGGCAGAGTTTTGGTTGGCACTTGTGACTTGTATATTTTTGTTACGGGTCGAATCAACAAATGATCATGGTATTGTGCTCCACTTGATTTTATTTATGCAGGTTAGTTTTTTTTTAACCCTTAGTAGAATTTTAAGAGAGATGAACCATTTTTTTTAATGGACAACAAATTTTATCCTTATTTTTTAAAGCCTTTGACTTAGTATTACTTGGAGCCAACGTTGATTTGAATTCAATTGGAGTTTAAGGCTTTGCTTGGAAAGTCAAAATGGAGATTTTGTGTGGATAATTATTTTATTTTAAATGTTTGTTTATCTATTTAGTTACTTGGAGAAGGTGTCGATTTCACACTATAAATAAACTATTAATTTTATGTGTAACTTTAATAGGTAGAAGGAGGATCAATTTATATATAATCAACTTTTTTTCTGATATGTCCATCAAGTAACCGAATAAATAAAAAAGAATGTTTTAATTTAGTATTAAATTAAATATCTTAGTTAGTTTAAGTTGAGTCGGCTTAATTTTTCCCATATATTTGGACTAAAATCTTATCGTGTACCAAGTCATACTAGCAACACCCCCACTCTGTTTTTGCCAAGGGAAAAGTTTTAGGAAGAAAAGGCAGATGGATCAATGAAATGGAATCAAATTGAGGAAAACAAGGATGATCGACACCTTGTTATAACATTAGATGGGACAATCTCGACTCACTGTGTTATAGCTGCACAAAAACGCATAGATTTTTAGATCTCTTAATGGCATACTTAAATTCAATCAATGTTGATTTGGTTGTCAAAAAGGTAAAATTTGTTGAGTTGATTTGCAACTTGGAGAAGACAACTTGGTAAGGGGGAGGATAACTAGCTGCAAATGTTCAAATTTGAGACGAGATGGTGACTAATTGCTTCGGCATTTTACATTGTTGATTTGGTTTTGAAAGATTGCATATTTTCTTTTTCTTGTTGCCCCGTGGTGGTGATTATGGTGCTGGTTTAATTTGTTATTTTTACAATTGTGCTATTTGGTTGGAATTTGTTTTAGACTTAATATCTTTTTCCTTGGTTGTGCACTTTGATTGATCATCCTTTATGTATTCTTTATGCTTTGAGATGTTTGGTTTACTAATTGAGGAATAAACATGCATGTTTATAGCCTAAGCTAATAGGGGAAATTTTTAAGCATGATATTTTGTGATGCATTCTCCTAGGGAGAGTTCTTTGTTTTGAAGTCAATTTCAGAGGAGGAAACTCTTTGACATTTTCTCCCAAAAGGGGAGAAGATTAGCAGTGAATGAGCTTTGGTCAGTTGTTGATGGTAATTGATGTTAATGCTTATTTAAACTTGATTTCAAATTTTTTCGAACATACTTTCTTAAGTTTTCGATTTTATACTCCATGCTTATATTACATTCGAACTCCTTGGCTAACAATTTGATTTGATCTTGTCAAAAGGGGGTCCTAGTATGATGTTGTGTGTAACAGCTTATTTTTTAGTGATGTCGGAAACAATGATTTTGAAATTACAATTCTAATGAGTGAGTCCATAAATATTGTTATTTAATATTTACGAGTCAAATATAGTATTATATTGAATTTTTATCTGGTAATTTTTGCTAACTAAACGATTAGTCAAGTACAAGTGGTTGTCCCTAAAGTCAAGTGGTTTTGGAAAATGAGGTATCAGGACATCATTTCTGTGAACTAAGCCCGTAAATATTTAAAAATATTTACGAAGTTACTAAATAGGTATATTGAAGTTTGGTCTAGAAATTTTAATATTTATATAGTTAATTAAATGAAAAGGACTAAATCGTACAAGACGTAAAACTTAATCACTATTTAATTTTATTAGTTAAATGGCTCAATCAATAAATGTGCAAGGGTTTATAATTTAATTTGGCCGTAATTAAGTACATTGGACGGTTGGGGGAGATTTTTAGTTGAAATTAAATTAAATAAAGTAATTAAAAATATAAGAATGAAAACCATCATATTCCACTTAGCATTTTTACCACTGAAATAAGAGAAACAAAAGCTTGAGGAGCCATTGTTGATAGTTTAAGGTTCGACCAGCATTAGATTCATGCATATCAAGTTGTTGACTTAGGCGAAAAATGGAAAATTGTCGAATAGTCTTTGGTATTTAAAGCACTATTGTTTTTTTCAAGTCAATTCACATGACTTACATGATTTCAAATTCGTTGTTAAATTATGTTAATTATATATAATCTAATGTAAGTTGGAATTTGACTATTCAGTAATGAAATTAAGTTGAATTGATTTGTTGAGATAATTCCGATAGACCTAGTAAAAGTCTCATAAACGAGATTACATATTGATTTCTGACTAGACCAAGCTCCAGCATTTGCTGTAGACTCGGATATACATGTGACATAGGTTTAGCATGGACTGGTAATCTATTGTTGTTTTAAAGGTTTAGCCTAGACCAATAACCTTACATGTATTTATAGCCCTAGCCAATCTATTTTTTTGTGTTGTCAAAGGTTTAGCCTGGATGAGTAACCTGACACATATATTTCTATATTTGGTTAGCTCGAACGAGCATCAGATGTTATTTGCACTCGTATATTGAGTTTCTTTTACGAAGTTCCATCGGTAATTCAAAGGATAAATAGTATGAATTTGTGATGTTAATGTGGATGAAATATGAACTTTAAATATCTGTATGTACATTACTTATTTACCTGGGATTGTTGAACTATGTCATGATAGGGAAAATATTTTGAATAGTTATTCGCGTTTAACTATTAAATGAGTAAGGTAAGTTATTGAATTGAATTATATGAACTTACTAAGTATTTTATATACTTACATTTTTTTATTATGTTCTGTAAATTTTGGACATTTTGATCATGTCAATCGGATCAATGGGAGCTCACACATATTATCTTTTGACTCGGTAGATTTTTGAAGTTTGAAAATGTGGACTTGTGGCATGAATACAGGATGTCTACTTTGCAAATTAATGATCATGTTTTAGTACTTTGGTTATGAAAAGATTATAATTAACCTTGATATATTAAGTGCTTGGTACCTAATTGACATTTAGTAAGTTGATGATATTAGCCAATATTTGAATGACATTCTGTGTAAGTTTAGGTAATAGCATGACTTGATATTGAATGTTGGTAATTGTTAATGTTTGGAGTGAATGACTTGAATGATATAAAATGGTTAAAGGCATGGTTTAGTAAGGTATGCTTAAATTGTGAAAATAGATTCTTATGTTTTGGGTCACTTATTAAACTTTGCTTATTGATATCTTAGTTAAAGTAATGATGATTGTATAAGTATGATTAGACATGAAAAATCTTGGTATGAATGGTTGATGTTTCATGATTGAATTGTGGTGCCAAATGAGGCATATTGGTTAAGCTTAGGTTGAATATTAAATTAGCATGTTTTGACATGTTTTAGTGAGGTTTGAGTTGGTATAAATAGATGTAAATGGTATATATTGATTTTTAAGAAAGAATGGATGATATTGCTTGAGTTTGAAGGTGTTTTGGGTACACACGGCCTGTGACATGGTTTGTCACATGATCATGTGCCCCACATAGTTGTGTGACACGGTCTATAACACGACTGTGTGCTCTGTTTAATTTTTTGTGATTTTACGTCCACACAGAACCATTTGGTTACATGGTCTAAAGACATAGCTGTGTATCTCCTCCTATACGGTCTAAGCTCTACTACACGGTTTGGCCACATGACCATGTCCCTGCACCACATAGTATCTGCCTTGTCACACGGCTTGGCCATATGGCCTTGTGACCCATGTTTTCACTATTTACCTATATTTTTGTAAAAGTTTCAATTTAATCCAGAATTGTTATTGGTTTGTTTTAAATGTTCTGTAAGCTCGAATTAGGTCCCTATATAATTGAATAGCATGGGAATGATCTCTTTGTCTATGTTTGATTAATTGGTGAACAATGTTATCTTTTATAGTGGTAATATCCTGTAACTCGAGTCTGGCGACTGGACCGGGGGTATGGGGTGTTACACTTTGAGTTAGAGGAAGACTTATTTTCTTATTGTTGGTCTTTTTTAATCATTAGCTAATTTTTTTTCTTTTTAAATGTCAAAATGGGAGATTGTTGAACTTTAACTATCTATGTTTTAGCTACTACATGCCATGTTAGAACATCACTTGATTTTATTTATGTAGATTAGTTATTTTTATCCCTTTGTAGAATTTGAAGAGAAATGAAGTATTTTTTTAATCGCAGCAAACTTTATCCTTATTCTTTGAAGTATTTTGACTTAGTATTACTTGGAGCCAATGTTGATTTGAATTTGCTTGGAGTTTAAGGATTTGTTTCGAAAGTCAAAATGGAGATTTTTTGTGGATAATTCTTTTATTTTATATGTTTATTTATCTACTTGGTTACTTGGAGAAGGTGTCGATGTCATACTATAAATAAACTATTAGTTTTATGTGTAACTTTAATAGGTAGAAGGAGGATTAATTTATATATAATCAACTTTTGTTCTGGTATGTCCATCAAGTAACAGAATAAATGAAAAAGAATGAAAATTAAATCTCTTAATTAATTTAAGTTGAGTCATCTAATTTGAGACTTAAAATTGCCCATATATTTGAACTAAAATCTTACCATATACCTATTTCGGCATTCGTCTAGACCAAATCATACTAGCAGCACCTGTTCTCACTTTTTGCACAAGGAAAAGTAAAATTGTTAACCGAATACATACCCTTACTATCTAATTCCCAAAAACTTCTATCCCAAGCCCTATCATTCACCCTCACCCCGTTCAATTTACACCACGGCAAATTTAATAAACCATATTCCCATTGAAATAAACTATACTTAAAGTTTAAACTTTCTATGAAGTCTAATTCTTTTGAGATTTATAGTTTCCTTTTCAATAATGTATTTTTAAAACTAAAATTAAGTACTCGCAACGAGTGTAAAGTAATTTATCATTGCACCCAACACTTTTGAGCGATTTTCAAGCTCTTCATATCCTTCACCTAACAACATTAATTATGAGCCTATGAATACAATTATTTCTAGCTCTAGCTACGAAATACTTGGTGTTTCTATTCTCATCCTTTACGCACTTAGACTTCTCTTTTTATCTCCAAATGGACACTATATTATTACGCAATCCATAGGTGTTTAGTACACTGATATAACATAAAAGTAACACATTTTAATGTCATACTTAGCATATTTTTGGATGGTTTATCATATAATTTAGTGAATTAGATGCTCCTAACCCTTTAATTTCAAATTTTATACTTAGGAGAGCGTAGGGGAACAAAAGGAGCATAAAACGGGCCAAAAACGGACAAAACGGGCTGATTGAAAGATCCACACGGCCAAGACGAATTCCACACTCCCGTGTGAGACACACGGGCTGGCCACACGCCCATGTGGCAGCCCGTGTTGATATCGGTACCTGTTTCGGGTTTCTGAGCATTCTAAAGTTTATATAAACACACTAGAAGAATACCTAATGGGACACGGAGAGTAGAACACATGAATTACTTGAAGAACGCCAACGAATTTAGCTCGGAAGTAGGATCTCCTTCAAGATTGAAGATCTCCCTTCAATTTCTCTCTCGAAGTTTTTGGGTTTCTTTATGTTTTTTTATTTTCCTATTTTTGATATGTTTTCCTACTACATTATGAACTAAACTCCCTAAAATACCTAGGGAGGATGAAACCTGAGACAGATCTTGTTATTTAAAGTTCTGAATTTAATGATAAATACTTGTTCTTGTTCTTAGTTATGAGTTATTAATTCTTGCCTTAATATTTTCAAGATATTATTCCAAGATTGATGTGCTTATTCAGTGGAGCAAAAGTCCCTGTTTAAGAGTAGATCTCACATAATTAAGCGGAGTTGCATGCAACCCTAGAAATAGGGCGACATAAATTTGTCAGATTAAAGTCAAATCTAATAAGGGAATCCATAGATCGAGTTAATGCGACAATAGGGGTTTTAATTAGAAAGAAATTCAATTAATCAACCTAGAGTCAGTTGTTTTTAGTCTCGAAAGAGATATTAACATAATTTAGGGATTTCTACCGATCAAGACAAGTGAATAAATCGTTTGGTTAGGATTCGGAATAATAAGTGAAGTCTAGGTGGATTCTTCCTTGGATATTGTCTTTATTATTGGTTTATTCGATTATTTTCTTCACTCTTTGTCGCATTCAGTAGTTAATTAGTTAGTTAATAGTAGAATAAAACGAATCCCTTATATTTTAGGTTAAATAATAGAAAGAAAGTTAATAGTAGTACTTTTAGTCCTTGTGGATATGATATTCTGGACTCACCATAACTATACTACCATTTGATAGGTGCGCTTGCCTTAGTTGTGATCATAGTCTAGTTTAGTGTTCCACAAAATGCTCATCAAGTTTTTGGTGCTGTTGCCGGGGACTAAGATAGTAGGAACGCTTGATTTTTATTACTTTAGCCATTTTTTTATTTTTATTGCATTTTATTTTATTTTTATTTTTTTATATACTAATTTTTCTTTTGTTTGCTTCTGGCAGGTTCTTGTAGTTTATAACTAGAAGAAACCCATCAGGACCTCTACTCTTTGACAGTGAAATTGAAAGCACAGCTCACAGAAATCATAGAGAAATAATACGAAGTCTATAGTATATAGAGAAAGAGCATGAGGACGATATCAATACCACTGAGGAGATGGCTGAAAATCAGAATAATCCACTACCTCTTATGGTTGCCGCAAATCCTATAAATCATAATCCTACTCCTCGTATTATGTACGATTATGCTAAGCCTAATTTAGTAGGGCTTAGACCTGCAATTGCTGCAAATAATTTCAAACTGAAACCTAACACTATACAAATGATTCAACATTTTGTTCAGTTTGATGGTTTGCAGGATAAAGACCCAAATACTCATTTGACCAACTTCTTAGAGTTCTGTGATACTTTCAAAATAAATGGCATTTTTGATGATGCCATTCGCCTTCGGTTATTTCCCTTTTCATTGAGGAATAAAGCTAAACAGTGGTTGAACTTCTTACCACGAGGTTCCATCACTACTTGGGAACAAATGACCGAGAAGTTTCTACTAAAGTACTTTCCACTCGTTAAGATAGCCAAATTGAGGAATGATATCTATAGCCAAATTGAGGAATGATATCTCTTCCTTTGTATAGATGGATTTACAGATTTTATATGATGCATGGGAGAGGTATAAAGACTTATTGAGAAGGTACCCTCACCATGGGTTACCTTTATGGCTACAGGTTCAAACTTTTTACAACGGTTTGAACCCCTCAACTAGGCAGTTAATCAATGCAGCCGCCGGTGGAACCTTAAATATCAAAACACCTGAGGAAGCTTATGAATTTATTGAAGAGATGCCACTGAATAACTATCAGTGGCAAGTCATGAGGACAAAGCCTAATAAAGTAACCGGTGTTTTCAACCTCGACATGGTCACTATGTTATCAAACCAGGTAGAGCTTTTAAATAAAAAGATTGATGGTTTATGTGTCTCTGTGCAGGTACATTCGGTGATGTAGTGTAACACAAGTGGAGGGGGAATGAATAATACAGAATGCCTAGCTTACGACCCTAGCACTAGAAATGAACAAGTCAACTATATGGGTAACAATTCTAGACCTCAGAATAACCCCTATAATAATACTTACAATGCAGGTTGGAGGAACCATCCCAATTTTTCTTAGGGTGGTCAAGGCAATCAAAGACTACAACCCCCTCCAAGCTTTCAACCACCTTACCAACAGGAAAAGAAGCCAAACCTTGAAGAGATGCTAACGAAATTCATCTCGATGTTAAAAACACGTTTCCAAAACACCGAAACAGTGCTTAAAAATCAGCAAGCGTTGATTCAAGGTCTCGAGACTCAAATAGGTTAGCTTACTAAGCTGATCTCAGAAAGATCACAAGGTAGCTTGCCTAGCAACATCGAGACTAACCCAAGAGAGCAGCTTCATGCGATTACCATTTAATATGAAGAAGGGTTAGTTGAGTCCGAACCAGAACCAAGGCAAGAAACTGTGATAAGTCAAGATAAGGTGGATGAAAGCCAGAACAAACAAAAACCGATAAGCAGAGAATATACACCTCGCGTGCCATACCCTAAAGCGACCAAGAAAGACCACACAGATGAAAAATTTGGTAAATTTCTTAACATCTTAAGAAAGTTACATATTAACTTACCGTTTATTAAAGCTCCTTCGTAGATGCCCAACTCGGTTAAATTTTTAAAGGAGCTTCTAGCAAACAAATGGAAGTTAGATGATTCATTGCATGTGAAGTTGAATGCAGTTTGCTTGGCCATTTTGCAGAACAAACTACCTAGTAAATTGAAAGATCTAGGGATTTTTACTATTCCTTGTTTAATTGGTAGTTTAGCTGTTAATAATGCTTTGGCGGACTTAGGGGCAAGTATTCACGTCATGCCCTATAAAATGTTTAAGCAACTAGATCTTGGGAAGCCCAAACAAACTAGGATGAGTATTCAACTAGCAGATAAAACTATTAGATTTCCTAGGCATATCATTGAAGATGTACTAGTAAAATTTGATAAATTCATATTCCCAGTAGACTTTTTTGTTTTAGACATGGAAGAGGACGGTGACGTTCCTTTAATCTTAGGGCGACCCTTTTTAGTAACTGATAAACCATAATATATACATATTTTTATCTCATGCTTGGCATATTTTTGGATGATTTACCATAAGATTTAGTGAATTTGATGTTTCTGATCCTTTAATTTTGATGGTCATGAAACTAACTATAAATTTAACAAAGGCAAGCACACCTATCGAATAGTAGTATAGTTCTGGTGAGACGGAAAATATAGTATCCACGAGGACTAAAAGTACTAGTAATTACTATATTTTTATTATCTAGCCTAAGAATTAAAGTGTGTTTTTAAACTAAAACTAATTATGTAAATTAACTAAGATTACGGCAAAGATAAAGTTTAGAAAATACTTTAGGAAAAATCGATGGAAAAAGCAATACCCAAGGAAGAATCCACCTAAATTTCACTTATTACTTCTGAATTAGACAATTTATTTACTTAACTTAATCTGTAGAAACCCTTAATTTATGTTAATAACTCTCTTAAGACTAAGAACAACTGTCTTTAGGTTGATTAATTGAAATCTCTTTCTAATTAAAACCTCTATTGTCGCATTAACTCGATCTATGGATTCCCTTATTAGATTTGACTCTAATCCGACAGATTTATGTTGTCCTATCTTTAGGATTGCATTCAACTCCGCTTAATTATGAATGATTTACTCTTAAACAGGGACTTTCGCTCTACTGAATAAGCACATCAATACCTGAATTAATATCCTGGAATATTAAAATAAGAATTTAGAACTCACAATTAAGAATAAGAATAAGTTTTTATCATATAATTCAAATAGTAATAAGATTCATCATAGGTTTCATCCCCTTTAGCATTTAAGGAGTTTAGTTCATACTAATGGAAAACAACAAAATATAAAGAAAACCCCAAAGAACTTCTAGAAATTTGGATGAAAATCTTTAGTCTTGATGTAGATCCTTGCTTTCGAGATGATTCGGATGGCTGTCCTTAGGTATTTTCTACTTCCAACTCTGCGTGTCACCTTTAATCTTGTTTTAGGGTGTTTATATAGGCTTTAAAATGCTTCTAAACCCTCAAAAGTGGCCTTTTCCGAGTAGAACTAGACTTGGGCTCGACAGGGACACGGCTATGTACCACGCCCGTGTGCAAGTGCTCAAACCGTGTGCAATTCTGACTTGGATTAATGTCGACACGGCCACGACACACGAGCGTGTGGACTGCCCGTGTGGAAGTGCCTAGGCCGTGTGTAACACTGTTTTAAGCCCAATTTGTCCGTTTTGGCTCGTTTCTCGCTCTTTTTGTTATCCTAAGCTATCCTAAGTATTAAAACATGAAATTAAAGGATTATGAGCATCAAATTCACTAAAACCAAGGAAAAAATCATTCCTAAGTATGCCAAGCATGGGGTAAAAATATGTATAATTTACAGTTTATTAAATATCCCCACACTTAAGCATTTGCTTGTCTTCAAGCAAAATCCTCAACTCACAATCAAAATAAATTCTTCTTAACTTATAATTCTCATCAATAATGTTTCAAAATAATCCACAAGCAGTCATACATTGAATATTTAACTAAAAGAACACTAAAGTTTCAAATAGTCAAAGTTGAGCATTTTAATCATAAAATTATAGGCATCCCCCTTTATCTAAGCAATTATCTTTAATTCCAAATTGATAATGGTTGACATCCTCACTAAAGGTTCACTCAAATCATTCAATGTGTTTAAGGTTCAATGATTAAGCACTCATTAGTCAAACATGAAAAGTTATTGCCATAGGCTTGCATGAAAATCAAATCTCCACCACTATAAGTGAGATGATACACAAATTAAAAGGTCTTTGAAGGGTTGTAACGGGGTTTTGGGTTAAGGTGTGGATAAAGCCTGAAAGAGAAACGGTTAGAATCGAGATTAACTTGATAAATTACATAACTGGAAAAATAACTAACATTAATTGAATAAACATGAGCTTCATTTTAGAATATGGTATTAAATACTTAAGCTCAAAAACAAAGAATTACTACCAATATTTTATTTTAAGAATAAGAACAAATAATTGTATAAGAGAAAATTATAAGATTCAAATGAAAGAAACTAGTTAGGCAATTAACAAAATCAAATCTCGACAGAAAGGGACTCAATAAATTAGGAAGAATTCTCAATGAATCAAAAGGTATGATATAGGGGTTAAAATTTAGGGTAAATTAAAAAAAAATAGTTTGTTAAGTTCAAAGGGTTTCACTAAGGGTTAATTATGAGGATAGGCTTTTTATGGGGTAAATGGGTTAGAACCTAAGTGCCTTTATCATTTTCGTATATCAAATCAAAGGTGTGGTCTTGACATGTATATTCGATGCAAGTTATAAAATAACAATTCTGTGTTGACACACTTATAACCAATAAAATCAGTGAGCAAGAAAGATATATGCTCTTAAAAGGATTAAAATCTCACAAAAATTATGGGTATTTGATGTCAAACCTGTAAATTCAAAACTTCAAGATAATACCTCAATTCAGGGAAACAATCTAGCAATTTTATTTCTCAAAAGTCAACTCATCATGCTTGATTCCCTAATGTCTTTAAAGTTCAAACAATCAATACACAATTACCTATGGTTTAATTTAAAACATATCAATAAAAATCATAGGTCAATCAGAATTTACTCTAATAACGATATGAGAAAATTATTAAGAACAAGATAAAAATTCAGGGATTTTCTGATAATCACATAAATAACCTCCCTACACTTAAGGTATACATTGTCCTCAATGTACAGAGGTAGATAATAGCAATATAAGCATAAGATTAGAAGAGAGGGAGAGAATCGAAACTGCCCTGAATTTGGATGTAATCCCTGAAAGAGCGGGAACAGGTTTAGAAGCATTGAAGGTGAAGTGTATGTGACATGTAGATAGAGGTGAAGGTGGTGGTAGAGGTTGGGTTCCACAATCACAGTGGCTAGCGAAAAGGTTATCATGGTGGTCGGTGTCGTGGTGGCTATGGTTGTAGTCGAGCAGGACATGGAAGTCGTGGCTGATTGTATGTGTATGCCTTAGCAGTACCCATCGACTAAACCTTTTGAAACTGCGATACCATCAATAATATTTAAGGAATTTATATGTATATGGTTGATCGCGTGATTTCGTGATAGGTTTTAAATATTTATAATTGCTCATTCTTGAACTAAGTATTATCACGATGTAGGCAAGTGTACCTATCAAACCGTAGTATAGTTTTAGCAAGACCGGATTGTCGAACCCAAAGGAGCTAAAAGTACTAGTAATGACTGTCTTTTTATTATCTACCTAAGAATAAAGAGGTTTTTATTTTAACTAACTAATTGTCTAAACTAAGAACGCACAGAGAAAAGAAGTAGGGAATTTCTTTTGGGGAAAATCAATTGACTTAAGACAATACCTAAGGAAAAATCCACCTAGACATTACTTGTTATTCTGGCTCCGAATCGGACGATTTATTCATTCAACTTGTTTCGTAGACATCCCTAAGTTATGTTATTATCCCTATTCAAGACTAATAATGTCTAATCCCTAGATTGAATAACCAAGACTTTTCTCTAATTAACACTCTAGGGTTGCATGAACTCGATCTATAGATCCCCTATTAGGTTTCACCCTAATCCGGAAAAATCTTGTCACCCTATGTCTAGGCACACAATCAACTCCGCTTAATTATGACAAATGTACTCTTAGATAGTGTCTATTCCTCTTCTGAATAAGAGCTTGTCTTGAATCAATATCCTGGGATATTAAAACAAGAATTAAGAACACATAATTAAGAACAAGTTAAATATTTATCATACGATTCAGAAAATAGTAACAAGATTCGTCTTAGGTTTCATTCTCCTTTGGTATTTAGGGGTTTTAGTTCGCAACTAAATAAGAAAACATCTCAGAATAATAAAGAATACAAAACATAAAGAAAACCCAAAACTCCTGAAGGGAAATTGAGGAGAGATCTTCAGTATTGATGATGAATCCAGCTCCTGAAATGGATTAATTGGCTTCCTTGGAATAATTCCTTACCCCCTATTCTTTGCCTCCTTTTTCCTCCTCCTCTAGGGTGTATTTATAGGCTTTGGGATGCCTAGAAGCCCTCAAAATTAGCCTTTTCTGAATTGGAATCAACTTGGGCTCGACGGGGACACGTTTGTGTTCAATTACTTTAGGCCATGCTCGAGCCTGCCAAATTGGCACGGCCATGTGGTCTGCCCGTGTGAGGAGGTCCAGGCCATGTTGATTTCGTACTTTGGCCCATTTTATCCTTTTTTGGCTTGTTTCTCATTCCTTTTGCTCTCTTATTCTCTCCTAAGTATAAAACATGAAATTAAAGCATTAGGAGCATCGAATTCACCAATTCTAATGAGATATCATCCATAAAATGCATTAAACATGGGGTAAAAATATGTATAATTTACGATTTATCAAATACCCCTACACTTAAGCATTTGCTTGTCCTCAAGCAAAATTCTCAACTCATAATCAAAATAAATTCTTCTCAACTTATAATTTCTATTGATAATATCTCACATTAATCCATAAGTAATCATACATTGAGAATTCAACTAAAAGAACATAAAAGTTCCAAACATTCCAAGTTGAGCATTTTATTCATGCAAACATAGGTGTCTCCCCTCATCTAAGTAATTACCTTTGATTCAGAATATCACAAAGTTTTACATCCTCACTAAAGATTCACTCAAATCACTCGAGGTGTTTAAGGACAATAAATGAAGCACTCAATAGTCAACAATGAAAAGCCATTACCATAGGCTTGCATGAAAATCAAATCTCCACCACTATAATTTAAGATGATACATCAATCAAAAGGTCTTTAGAGGGTTGTAACGAGGCTTGGTTAGGGGGAGTGGTCACAAGCTAAAAGAAAGGGTTAGAATCGAGATTGAATTGAAAAATTACCTAACTAGAAAAAGAGTTAATCTTCACTTGCGTACAACAGAGCTTCTTCTCAGAATATGAAATTACAGATATGTATACATAGTTTTTTTTAAGAACAAGTTAAATAATCAAACAATACATAGCTAAGCAATTTCTTCAACTCAAATCTCGACAAAAATAGGAATCAAATTAATTTAGGGGATTTCAACAATAATGGGTTAAGGGTTAATATTGAGGTTAATACAAGGAATCGCTTGTTAGGTTCAAGGGGGTTTACTAGGGGTTAATCGTGGAGGTAGGCTTTTCATGGCATGAGTGGGTTAATCCTAAGTGCCTTAATCATTTTGACATATCAAATCAAATGGTGTGGTCTCAACATGCATAATCAAGCAAGTTGAAGAATAATAGTTCAATACTGATGCACTCAAAGCAATAATAAAAGTGAGCATGAAAGAATTAATAGATGCTCAAAAGGATAAAAAATCTCACAAAAATTATGGCTTTTTGATGTTTAGACTCATGACTTCCAATTCAAAGTAATACCTAGACTTGGGGAAACAACCTATAATTTTAAATTTTTAAAAATCAACTTATCATGCTTGATTCTCTAATGTCTTAAAGTTTAAACAATCAATGCATAAATCCCTATGTTTTAATTCAAGATATATCAATCAAAATCATAAATTAATTAAAATTTATCCTAAATATGATATGAAAGCTTTTCAAGAGAACAAGGCAATCATTAAAGGATTTTTTTGATAATGAAATAAATATTCCCCCCACACTTAAGATGTACATTGCCCTTAATGTACAAAGATAGATAATAAAGTATAAAAATAAGATAGGGAGAGAAGTGAAAGTTCCTGTATGATGAATTCCTCGAACTAGAGTTTTGGAGAGAAATCGGTTCGAGAGTGGAGGAGGACACTCCGGCAGTCGTAGAGGTTCATTAGTCCATAAGTCCTATGCCAAAAGAATATTATATCTAGTGGTAGCTATGGTCGTGGTCGATCAGGACATGGTAGTCGTGGGAACCTTTCCCGGTGGAGTTTTAGTTCCTATGTAACGATGAGCTTAAGAGCTCTATATAACTGTGATAAAATCAGGAACTTTTTAGGGGATATTAGGGAGAACAATTACTCAAAAAGAAATAATCAAAATTAATAATTAAAAATAAAATTTCTAAAATCTAATAAAAATTAAAAAGTAGTTTCAATAAAAATTAAAAACATAAAATAATAAATAAATATTTTTAAACATCTTCATTGCTGGATGGCTCGCGAGGTGGGACTGGTGATAAAATGTGAAGGTGTTGACAAATCTGCTGTAGAGTAGCATCAATGTTGTCAAATTTTTGAAAACATTGCTGCTCAAATTGGATGAGGCGCTCAGAGATGTCAGCATATGAAGCCACCGCATGAACTGGACGAGAGGGTGGTGGTGGCTGAGTTGGTAGGTCCTCATACTGTGGGGGGACATCATCAGGAATGTCTTCGTAGGCCTCCTCCTCGGTAAATTGAGTGAGACGATACTGGAGAGGGTAGGTTCCTCGGCGTCTCTCAATCATCCTCATGCTAAGCATGCTTGAGATGCCTTGTGGAGACATCTGGCCAATAAGGGTGAGGGATGATTCTTGGGCTGCGGTGTTGAGGAGCCCAAAGTGTCACGCCAGTCGAGTCACGTAGGGGCCAATAGAGATGACCCCCTTCCAATGCTGCTCCATCTGGTGCTGAATTGCGAGGGCGATGAAATAGGCAAGGTCGATGACGTGCCCTTGCAACATGCACCATAAGAAGTAGACGTTGTGGGTGTTGACGACGCCAGTACTCTCTCGCCTCTCTGTAATCGTGTGAGCTAAAATAGCGTGTAAGTACCTTAGGGATGGTGGGAGAACTGATGCCTTGGAGCGGCTAGGATTGTAGGAGGCCGTGCAAGGGCCAAAGTGTGCCAGCACTTCGAGGGAGAGAAATGTATGTGGTGACTGAGAGCATGTAGTTCATTCTCCTCCTTGAACTCCTCTGTATATAAGCCTAGTGTAGCACCAAACTCTGGGATGCTTAGCTGGCGGACTAACCCGCCTAGGCGAAACTGCACCATGTCGGGATCATCGTAGTTCGTCATTATGGTCTGGAGATGGAATGTTGAGCATAGTTCCATCGTGAACTCCAGGTATGTTTGTTCGATGATCCCAAAGAATAGCTCCCAAGGGTCAGTGGTTAAAAGAGCCCGAATTTTATCAGCCATCTGAACTTGTTTTACGGCAGCCCAGTCGATGCAGCGACCCGCAATTAAAGGTCGGGCCCGAAGTATCTAGAAAAGTTCTTCCTGAGGCCTTCGGGGGAACTATAGAAGAGGGTGACGAATTTTTGCGGTTGGACTCACGGAAGAGGACGCTCCCTTCCTCTTCTTTGAAGCAGGTATGGTGGTTTTCTTTCCTCTTGAAGACAACATTGCGAGCTTGTAATATAAAGAATAATAATAATAGGTAAACGGATTCGAAAAAATAGAAGGCATGAATTTGGAACTAATTATTTCAGCCAATACTATTAATATGAAGCAAACTTAACCACAATAACAATGAGAATGAGAATAGAAATGTAATTGGTATGAGGTTTTCCTAATTTAACACGGAATGTATGATAACTAACTTAGGAATGCAAATTAAATGATATACATTGGCATGGTAATAGCATGAGAATAAACATAATAATGTCGTGGGTATGAGATGTTCCTAATAACTTGATTTAACACCAAATGTATGATAACTAATCTAAGAATGCAAATGAAATGATGGAAAAATGAAAAATAGTTCAAAAGATATGAAGATTATGTTGATAATAAGCATTAGAAATAAGTAAAATAGAAGTGAAAGGAGTACACAAACGCTAAGAGAAAGAGATTGAGCGTCAAAAATGAAGTGGGAAGTAGCAGACAGGCGTGGCGAGGAGGCTGTGTGGAGTTGCAGCGGCTAGGGTTAGGGTTTTTGAATGGGGAAGAAAGTGAATAGTGCAAGGTATTTATAGATTTTGGGCCACACGGCCAGGACACACGCCCGTGTCCCCTAATTTCAGCTCGTGTGATTTGCGAATTTCAAAATTGGGTGCCTCTGACATTTAGTACACGCCCGTGTTCCTCGGGCGTGTGGGTTCACACGATCGTGTCGGACAGCCGTGTCTAGCTTCGTTCGCTTCTCCCACGTCCGTGTGTGCAACCCCACGCCCATGTTAATTTAACAGGTTCGACCACGAGCTACACACCCGTGTTGTTTTAACAGGTTCACCCACGGTTCTTCCGCACGGGCGTGGAGTACGCCCGTGTTGTTTTGGTAGGCTCGACCACGGCCATATCGCACGGTCATGGCATTTAATTGTAGCCCGTGTTGGGGAAATCTTTTGCCCTGTTTTCACACGGCCTTAAGCACTCCGGTGTGCTTGGCCGTGTCTCTGTGGAAACACCTGTATTCAAGATTTCTATTAGTAAGTTAGGAGTTAAATACCAAAATTTAAAGAAATTAATATTGTTAGTTCTCGGGTTGCTTCCAAAGAAGCGCTTATTTATAGTCTAAGCTCAACTTACCTCTCCAGTGAATGGTCATGGTGGTTTGAGGAGTTTATACTCCTCATTCATGCTATCAATCTCATCAAAATAGGATTTTAATCGGGTATTGTTTACCTTAAAAGTGTCGAACTTGGGATAACTCACCTCCACCGTACCGAATGGAAAAATAATGAGTACAGTAAAAGGGATTTCCTCATTCGGTGTGGTAGTGACAATGTGAGGATCTACGGTATCTAATAAGACCTTATCACCAACCTTAAGTTGATTTGGAGAGGTATCGGGCTTGTTTTGGCATAGTTTCGGTTTGTCAGGTGTTCTTGGTTTGTGCATCCGCCATTCATCAAGTTCCTTGACTTGTAGTCTTCGATCTTCATGAACAGGTCCTCTATTATTGCTTGAGAATGACTCGTGTGCTTTCTTCAGACTCATTTTCTACAAAGTAGGTTGCACCATATTGTTAGGTTTAGTAGAATGGTTTAAATGATCACCTTCAATTCCTGATGTGTTGCAAAAATTGCGAGCTTGAAGGGTGATTGTTTCGTCTCCCACCCGGAGTGTGAGTTCACCTGTGCTAACATCAATGATGGTTTTAGCAGTTGCTAAAAATGGCCTTCCTAGAATTAAGGGAGTGTTGCTATCCTCTTCTTTGTCTAGAACAATAAAGTCAACGGGAAATATAAATTTATCGATTTAGCACATTTTCAATAATACCTCTAAGGAATCTTATAGTTTTGTCTGCTAATTGAATGCTCATCCTAGTTTGTTTGGGTTTCCCGAGACCTAGTTGCTTAAACATTTTGTAAGGCATGACGTTGATACTAGCCATTAGATCAGCTAATGCATGATTAACATCTAAACTATCAATTAAGCAAGGAATAGTAAAGCTCCCTGAGTCTTTTAGTTTGTTGGGTAGTTTATTTTGGAGAATGGCCGAGCAAACTACATTCAGCTCCACATGCGACGCCTTGTCTAAATTCCGTTTATTTGCTAAAAGCTCCTTTAAAAATTTCATTACATTTGGCATCTACGATAGAGCTTCAATAAACGGTAAGTTAATATGTAATTTTTTTAAGAGTTTAAGGAATTTACCAAATTGTTCATCTGAACGGTCTTTCCTTGTCGTTATGGGGTATGGCACACGAGGTTTATATTCGACAGTCAATGGTTTGTTTGTATTTTGATCTACCTCACCTTGACCTTTACTTACCACATTTTCTTGCCTCGGTTCTGGTTCAGGCTCAACGACTCCTTCATCATCTTGAATATTAAATGCGTTGAGTTGTTCCCTTGGGTTAGGTTCGATATTACTTGGAAAACTACCTTGTGGTCGTTCGGAGATTAGTTTGGAAAGCTAGCCTATCTGAGTTTCGAGGCTTTGGATCAACACTTGTTGATTTTTAAGTGTTTTCTCGGTGTTCTAAAAACGGGTTACTGACACTGATATAAACTTTGAGAGCATCTCTTCATGGTTTGGCTTCTTTTTCTGTTGGTAGCCCGGATGATGTTATGGTCTTTGATTTCCTTGACCGCCCCATGAGAAATTGGGGTGGTTCCTCCAACCTGCATTATAAGTGTTACTATATTGATTGTTTTAAGGTCGAGGATTATTACCCATGTAGTTTAATTGCTTGTTATCCATGCTATGGCCATAAGGTTGGTATTCTGATGGTTTGTTCCACCGCTACTTGCTTTACACTGCATTACTAGGTGAACCTGTGAAGAACTAAGAAAACCAACCTGATTAGAGAGCATGGTGACCGAATCAACGTTATAAACACCAGCTATTTTCGTTGGCTTTGTCATCATGACTTGCCACTGATAGTTATTCAGTGACATCTCCTCTATAAACTCATAGGCATCTTCTGGTGTTTTATTGTTGATAGTTTTGCCCGTCGCTGCGTCAACCATTTGCCGAGTCGAAGGATTCAGACCATTGCGAAATGTTTGTACTTGGAGCTAAAGTGGTAACCCATGGTGGGGGCATATTCTCAAAAGGTCCTTGTATCTTTCCCATGCATCGTAGAGTGTTTCTAAATTCATCTGCACAAAAGAAGAGATATCATTACGTAATTTAGTCGTTTTAGCCGACAGAAAGTATTTTAGTAAAACTTTTTCGGTCATTTGTTCCCAAGTAGTAATTGACCTTCGTGGTAACGAGTTCAACCACTGTTTAGCTTTGTTCCTTAATGAAAAAGGGAATAACTGAAGATGAATGGCATCATCAGAAACGCTATTGATTTTAAATGTATCGCAAAATTCCAGAAAGTTTGCTAAGTGAGCATTGAGATCTTCATCCTGCAAACCATCAAACTAAACAAATTGTTGTATCATCTGAATAGTGTTAGGTTTTAATTCAAAAGTATTTGCAGCTACAACAGGTCTAACTATACTAGATTCAATTCCTATTAAAGAAGGTTTAGCATAATCATACATAGTGCGTGGAGCAGGATTTTGATTCACCGCAATTGCAGGAGGTAATTGATTGCCTTGGTTTTCAGCCATCTCTTCAGTTGGGGGTTGTGTATCGTCTTCTTGCTCGTTCTCTGTGTATCTTAAGCTGGGCCTTATTTCTCTTTGTTTCTACGAACTGTACGATCAATTTCTTCGTCAAAAAGTAATGGTCTCGACGGGTTTCTTCTAGTCATAAACTATAAAAACCTGCCAAGAGAAAGAAAGAGTAGGTTAATAAATAATAATAATAAAAAAATTAAATTAAATTGTAAGAAAAATAAATGGCTAAAGTAATAAAAATTGAGCGTTCCTAATATTTCAGTTCCCCAGCAACGGCGCCAAAAACTTGATCGTGTGATTTCGTGATAGGTTCTAAATATTTATAATTACTCGTTCTTGAACTAAGTATTATCGCGATGTAGGCAAGTGTACCTATCAAACAGTAGTATAGTTTTAGCAAGACTGGATTGTCAAACCCAAAGGAACTAAAAGTACTAGTAATGACTGTCTTTTTTATTATCTAGCCTAAGAATAAAGAGGTTTTTGTTTTAACTAACTAATTATCTAAACTAAGAACGCGCAGAGAAAAGAAGTAGGGAATTGCTTTTGGGGAAAATCGATTGACTTAAGACAATACCTAAGGAAAAATCAACCTAGACTTTACTTGTTATTCTGGCTCTGAATCGGACGATTTATTCATTCAACTTGTTCTGTAGACATCCTTAAGTTATGTTATTATCCCTATTCAAGACTAATAACATCTAATCCCTAGATTGAATAACCGAGACTTTTCTCTAATTAACACTCTAGGGTTGCATTAATTCGATCTATGGATCCCCTTATTAGGTTTCACCCTAATCCGGCAAAATCTTGTCATCCTATGTCTAGGGGCGCAATCAACTTTTCGTAATTATGACAAATGTACTCTTAGACAGGGTCTATTCCTCCTCTAAATAAGAGCTTGTCTTGAATCAGTATCCTGAGATATTAAAATAAGAATTAAGAACACATAATTAAGAACAAGTTAAATATTTATCATACGATTCAGAAAATAATAACAAGATTCGTCTTAGGTTTCATTCCCCATAGTATTTAGGGGTTTTAGTTCATAACTAAATAAGAAAACATCTCAGAATAATAAAGAATACAAAACATAAAGAAAACCCTAAACTCCTGAAGGGAAATTGAGGAGAGATCTTCAGTCTTGATGAGGAATCCGGCTCCTGAGATGGATCAATCGGCTTCTTTGGAGTGATTCCTTACCCCCTATTCTCCGTCTCCTTTTTCCTCCTCCTCTGGGGTGTATTTATAAGCTTTGGGATGCCTAAAAGCCCTCAAAATTATCCTTTTTCGAATTAGACTCAACTTGGGCTTGGCAAGGACCCGCACATGTTCTATTACTTCAGGCTGTGCTCGAGCCTGCCAAATTGGCATGGCTATGTGGTCTGCCTGTGTGAGGAGGTCCAGGCCGTGTTGATTTTGTACTTTGGCCCATTTTCTTCGTTTTTGGCCCGTTTCTCATTCTTTTCGCTCTCCTATGCTCTCCTAAGTATAAAACATGAAATTAAAGCATTAGGAGCATCAAATTCACCAATTCTAATGAGAAATCATCCATAAAATGCATTAAACATAGGGTAAAAATATGTATAATTTACGGTTTATCAATGATTTGTTAGGGTTAGTAATAATGAAATAACTAGATACAATAAAATTAAAAGTATACTAATAAAAGTCTTGTAAGTAATTGATAATAAAAGTGCAAAAGAAATGCCAAAATAAAAATAAAATAAAAAGAGAAGCAATTTAAAAATTAGAAGGACTTAATAGTCCTCGTCGACAACTAGATCGTGCGGTGGTGGTGCTGGAGGCGATATGTGAAAATGTTGGCAGATTTGTTGTACCGTCGTCTCGATGTTGTCGAATCGCTGAGTGTAATACTGCTCAAAGCGATAAAGATGGTCAGAAACTTCAGATATTGAAGCAGCTGCATAAACTGGTTGGTAGCGTGGTGGTGGCTGTGATGGTGGGTCCTCTTGAAATGCAGGGATATCATCAGGAATATCCTTGGCGTTATCCTTATCGATAGCTCGTGCAAATCGGTACTAAAAAGGGTCGAACCCACGATGATGCTCAATCATTCGCATATGGAGCATACTTTGGATGCCTTGTGGGGACATCTGGCCAATGAGAGTAAGTGATGAAGACTACGCCACTGTATTCAGGAGCCCAAAATATCATTCTAAACGAGTCACATATGGGCCGATGCTGATGACTCCCTTTTGGTGTCGTTCTGTCTGGTGGCGGAAGGCAAGGGCAACAAAATATGTGAGATCAAAAGTATGCCAATGCTTCATGCTCCATAGGAAATATGCAACGTGAGTGTTGACGACGCCAGTGCTCTCTCACCTGTCCGTTAATGTGTGTGCCAAAATGGCATACAGATAGCGTAGAGCTGAAGGTAGAGTTGATGCCTTTGAACGGCTAGGATCATAAATTCCTGTAGCAGGGTGGAGTCGACCTAACATGATGCAGGTGAACGATGTATGTGGCGGTGAAGGTGGGGGAAATGGTCGGTCTCCATAAAATCATCCGTATACAACCCCAGGGCCGTGCCAAACTCTGGTACACTGAGCTGACATACGAGGCCGCCAAGTCTGAACTGAACAGTGCCTAGGTCGTCGAACTCTATCATGACGACTTGGAGATGAAATGTCGAGCATAGTTCCATGGTGAACTCCAGATAAGTCGGCTCGATGATGTAAAGAATCAGTCCAAAGGGGCGGTAGCGAGAAGAGCTCGAATGGCGTCAGCTAAATGTATTTGTTCCAGTGCGGCCTAGTCGATACATCGACCTACACCAAGGGGTCGAGCCCGTAATATCTGAAATAGTTCCTCCTGAGGGCCAAGTGGCAACTGGAGAAAAGGGTTGCGCACTTCAGTGTTTACGCTCGAGGAGGTCGCACTTGACCCCTTTCTTTTCTTATGGACTCAGACGGCAGTCTTTTTCCCACGAGTATTTGTCATGGTGTACCTAAAAAAGATAGAACAATGATATGACTAAATTTGGAATACCAATCAAATACATCGTGGGATAGGATATGGGGGTAGGACTAAATGTGTGAGAAAATAAATACTAATAAGAAAAATGATCAAAGTGTAGAATCAAGTCCTATATGTGCTACTACCTAAGCCATTAGTATACTAATTAAATTAGCCATAATAAAGGACTAGTAACTAGACTAAACTAAACTAAAAATTCAAAACACCTAATAGTGAGTAAGGATGATCCTATAAGCAGCATGGTAGAATAAAACATGGTAATGAATCCCAAAATAATAAAATTAATAAGAATAAACGGCTAAATTAAATAAGAATCACATAATAAAGTGAAAAGAAATGTAAATAAATAAAAGATGAATAAAAAAGAGATAAAAATAAAGAATAAAAGAAAATAAAAGTAAAAGAAAACAACGAATAGAATAGGATGATATAAGGTGTAACCAATAAGGGTTGGTGGTGGTCGGCTGGGGGAAAGAAGTGGCACGACGGAGGTGGCCTTGGTGTGTTGCTGGCTCGGCTTAGGGAGGTGGTCGGATGGTGGGGGGTTGCAAAGGACTGGGTTGTTGTTGGAGATGAGGTGCGATGGGAGGTAAAGAAAGGGGGTAGAAGGAAAATGGTTGTTGCCGGTGGTTCGTCGAAGGTGGTAGCCAGAGTAAAGGAGGGTTGCGGTGGTGAGAGGATGAATAGGGAAAGGAGATGATGAATAGGATTTTAAATAGGGATGGTTTTACGGTTTAAGGATTTAAAGAGAAATGGGGGTTTAAAAAGGGACACGGCTGTGTGAAACCCGTGTTGGGCCACACGATCGTGTGGCTCGAATTTAGCCCGTGTTTATCAAGAAAATTGAATGCCTAATCGTTACACGGCCTAGGGACACGCCTGTGTGTCCCGGCCGTGTGGTTCACACGGTCGTATCGCACTACCGTGTGCGTTGTTGTTCGCTTCTCCCACGCCCATATGCAACTCAACATCCCCGTGGCTTAATGTGTGCATGATGTTTTATGATTTAGGACAGTATCACCCACGGCCTATGGGCACGCCAATGTTCCAAGTCCGTGTTTCTCACACGGTTGAATCGCACGGCCATGTGCTAGGTGATTCGTCATGCCCAGGCCTGTGTCATACACTCCACGCTCGTGTTCTATAGTCAGGTTTATCT
Source organism: Gossypium hirsutum (assembly GCF_007990345.1). Taxonomy (NCBI): domain Eukaryota; kingdom Viridiplantae; phylum Streptophyta; class Magnoliopsida; order Malvales; family Malvaceae; genus Gossypium; species Gossypium hirsutum. The sequence goes on along the minus strand of NC_053428.1, from coordinate 104,256,482 downwards.
ACGGTCTCAGGCACGCCCGTGGGCTTTGTCCGTGCGGTTCACATGGGCCGTGTGATTTTAACGTAGCCCTTGTTTCTACTGAATTTTGGGTAACTTAAAGGGCAGTTTCACTACGGTGTGTGGCACGGTTGTGTCCCTCCACCGTGGGCTTCACACAGCCATATCGCAAGGCCATGGCTCCTTTGTCGCACCCGTGTGCCTCTATTTTGGAAAAAATGTGAGTCCTGTTTCAACACAGCCTTAGCCACGCCAGTGGGTCTAGGCCATGTTCAATACTGTCAATCATCTCATTAAAGTGCTCAAGGTTTACACGGTTCCAAGCATGCCCGTGTCTCCACCCCGTGAGTGTTACACGGCCTAGGACACGCCCGTGGGTCTAGGCCGTGTTCACCCCTGTCAATTGTCAAAATTACCTGCATTTGAACTATGAATAGTTAAAGAAAAATTAAACCCTATTTAGTGAGGTTAGTGCTTGGGTTGCCTCCCAAGAAGCGCTTATTTAAAGTCTAAGCTCGACTTTACCCTGTGACATATTTAGGCAGGTTCGTGGACCCGTAGCTCTTCTCTATTATCCTTAAAGTCCTCACCTTTATAAATTTTAAGACGATGTCCATTTATCTTGAAGATGCCGTGAGTTGGATGACTTACCTCTACTGTGCCACATGGAAAAACAGTTGGACGACGAATGGACCTGACCATCGTGATTTTAGCTTCCGAGGAAACAATTTGAGCCTTGAGTTGTATAGCAAGACAAGATCTCCAGTTTCAAATTGATTGTGTTGCTTTAAAAGAGCATCATAGCGGCATTTCGTGGTTTCCTTGTATAGGCGTGAATTCTCATATGCATTAGTTTGCCACTCATCTAACTCGTTCAACTGCATCAACCTATTTTCACCTGCAAGTTTGAGATAGAAGTTTAGAAACTTTATAGCCAGAATGCATTGTGTTCTAACTCAAACGGTAGATGGCAACTTTTTACATAAACATGTCTGTAAGGGGATGTTCCTATGGGGGTTTTAAAAGCAGTTCTATAAGCCCATAAAGCATAATCTACTTTCATCGCCCAATCCTTCCTATTTGATTCTACTGTCTTTTCTAGGATACGTTTAAGCTCTCAGTTTACTACTTCGATTTGTCCACTAGTTTGAGGATGGTAAGTGGTAGCTATTCTGTGGTGAACTTCGTATTTCTTAAGGGTCTTATCAAATTGGGCGTTACAAAAATAAGTACCCTTATCACTGATAATTTCTCTAGGTGTTCCAAATAAGTACCCCAAGCTTTGGAATGTTAGATATGGCCTAAATTTACCGAATGCAAAAACCACAGCTAGCAGCTCTTTCTCCGTAGTGGTGTAGTTTTTTTTTTGCGACTGTCAAAGTTTTGCTGGTATGATAGGTAGGTTGAAAATGCTTGTCTCTTCGCTGTCCCAAAACTGCACCTATTGCAAACTTGAATCGCACATTAGTTCGAAAGGTAATTCCAATCAGGTGTGATTATAATTGGAGCATTAATCAATTTATCCTTTAAAGTATTAAACGCTTCTAAACATTCTTGATCGAAATTAAAGGGCACATCTTTTTCTAGTAATTTAGTCAACAGCTTAGCTATTTTAGAAAAGTCTTTAATAAATCTTCTATAAAACCCATCATGTCCTAAGAAGCTTCTAATAGCCTTAACCGGACTAGGGGGAGATAGTTTTTCAATGGTTTCAATTTTGGATTTATTAACCTCAATCCCTTTACTAGAAATTTTATGTCCTAACACAATACCTTATTGAACCATAAAGTGACATTTTTCCCAGTTAAGCACAAGGTTCGTTTCCTCACATCTTATTAAAACTCATTTTAAATTTTTAAGGCAAAGATGGAAAGAGTTACCGAATACTGAGAAATCATCCATAAATACCTTCATGATGTCTTCTACGAGTTCGTCAAAAATGACCATCATGCAGCGCTGAAAAGTAGCAGGAGCATTGTATAATCCAAAAGGCATTCTATGATAAGCAAACATACCGTATGGACATGTAAATGTCATCTTTTCTTGATTTTCAAGAGCCATTGGGATTTGAAAATAATTAGAGAGTCCGTCTAAAAAGCAGTAGTACATGTGCGCTGATAATCTTTCCAACATTTTATCAATGAATGGCAGGGGGAAGTGATCTTTTCCCATGGCATCATTCAGATTCCTATAGTCAATGCAAACTCTCCAACCTGTGACTGTCCTTGTTGGGATTAATTCATTCTTCTCATTGGCTACAACAGTCATGCCTCCTTTCTTAGGAACAACCTACACTAGACTTACCCAAGAACTATCAGAAATAGGATAAATAATTCCAGCATCTAGGAGTTTAATTACCTCAGCTTTAACAATTTATTTCATGTTGGGGTTCAGTCGTCTTTGAGCTTGCACACATGACTTATTCATATTCTATTAAAATTTTGTGGGTGCAAAAAGAAGGGCTGATCCCTTTAATGTCAGAAATTTTCCAAGCTATGGCCCTTTTATGCTCTCTTAATACTTGAGTAATTCCTCTTTCTCCTTGGGTTGCAAGTTAGAAGCAATAATCACTGGTAATTTAGAATTATTTTCGAGGAATACGTATTCCAAGTGATTTGGCAATTGTTTAAGTTCCAGTTTAGGAGGTTCTTCGATAAAGGGTTTTTGCTTAAGTTCATCGTTTGCCTTAATACCCTTATAATCTGCTTGTCTTGGAAAGGGTTCATTGGAATTTAGTTCAACTTTTATCTTACCTATCTCAGAATCATCATCATCTACCTCCTCTCATTGGGCAAGACACAGTTCCAACGTGTCCTTATGTATGATTTCCTAAAAAGAATCTTGAGTAGCATGATCAATAGAGTCAATAAAATAACATGAGTCATCCTATTCCCTAGAAAATCTCATGGCATCATAAATTTTAAAAATAATGTCTTCGTCACCTACTCTAAGCACAAGTTTACCATCACCCACATCAATAACAGCCCTAACAGTGGCTAAAAATGGACGACCTAAGTTTAAAGGCACTTCAACATCTTCATCCATGTCAAGCACAATGAAATCAACAAGGAATATCAATCTATCTACTTTTACAAGTACGTCCTCTATAATAACCCTAGGATATTTAACACATCTATCAGCTAGTTGAATACTCATCCTAATGGGTTTAGGTTCCCTAAGACCAAGTTGTTTAAACATTTTATATGGCATCAAATTAATGCTAGCACCTAAATCAGCTAGTGCCTTCTCAACATTCAAACTACCAATTAAGTAGGGAATAGTAAAACTTCTTGGATCTTTCAGTTTGGTTGGCAGTTTATTTTAGAGTATGGCCAAGCATTCCTCGTTAAGTTCCACTGTAGATAAGTCTTCAAACTTCCTTTTATTTGTTAGAAGCTCCTTTAAAAATTTTGCATATGTAGGCATCTGCGATATAGCTTCAACAAAAGGTAAGTTAATGTACAGTTGTTTAAAAAGTTTAAGAAATTTACCGAATTGTGCATCCATGCTGTCCTTCTTCAACTTTGCTGGATATGGAATTGGTGGTTTATATTCTTTTGGCATTGGATTGTTATTGTTTTTTGGTTTTACCTCATCTCATTCGTTTTTGTCAACTTCTTATGATGGCTTCTTTTCAGATTCAGCTAACACTTTCCTACTCCTTAGTGTAACTGCTTCCACATGCTCTTTTGGATTGGGTTCGGTGTTCCTAGGTAGACTTTCTGGTGGTTTCTCTGAAATCATCTTGGCCAACTGCCTTATTTTATTCTCGAGTCCTTGAATTGATGCTTGCTGATTTTAAGTGCAATTTTAGTATTCTGAAAACAAGTATCCGCTACTGAGATAAATTTTGTCATCATCTCCTCAAGGTTCGACTTTTTCTCTGGCTGGTACAATTGTTGGATCCTCATCTTGAAAATCATCAAACTGAACAAACTGTTGTATCATTTGACTCGTGTTAGGTTTCAATTCAAAATTATTTGCAGCAATAGTAGGCCTAACTATACTCGATTCAGTTCTTGTTAAAGTTTAGCATAATCATATAAAGTACGAGGAGCAATATTCTAATTTACTGGGTTTGCAGCAATCGCAGGAGGTAGCAGATTATTCTGATTATCATCCATCTCCTCGATTGTATTATGGATATCGTCCTTTCACTCTTCCTCTATGTATTGTAGGCTTCGCCTTATTTCTCTTCGATTTCTGTGAGCTGTGCTTTCAATCTCACTGTTGAAAAGTAGAGGTCCTGATGGGTTTCTTCTAGTCATAAACAATAAAAAAATGCCAGAAGTAAGGAAAAGGAAAATTTTATAAAAAAAATTAAATAAAAATAAAAATAATGGCTAAAGTAATAAAAATCCAATGTTCCTAATATTTTAGTCCCCGACAATGGCGCCAAAAGCTTGATGGCCGTGAAACTAACTATAAATTTGACAAAGGCAAGCCCTAGTAGTATAGTTCTTGTGAGACAGAAAATATCGTATCCACGAGGACTAAAAGTACTAGTAATTACTATATTTTTATTATCTAGCCTAAGAATTAAAGTGTATTTTTAAACTAAAACTAATTATCTAAATTAACTAAAGATTACGACAAAGATGAAAGTTTGGAAAATACTTTAGGAAAAACCGATGGAGAAAGCAATACCCAAGGAAGAAGCCACCTAGACTTCACTTATTACTTCTGAATTAGACAATTTATTTACTTAACTTAATCTGTAGAAACCCCTAATTTATGTTATTAACTCTCTCGAGACTAAGAACAACTGACTTTAGGTTGATTAATTGAAATCTCTTTCTAATTAAAACCCCTACTATCGCATTAATTCGATCTATGGATTTCCTTATTAAATTTGACTAATTCGGCAGATTTATGTCATCCTATCTCTAGGATTGCGTTCAACTCCGCTTAATTATGAATGATCTACTCTTAAACAGGGACTTTCGTTCTCCTAAATAAGCACATCAAAACCTGAATTAATATCCTGGAATATTAAAATAAGAATTTAGAACTCACAATTAAGAATAAGAATAAGTCTTTATCATATAATTCAAATAGTAATAAGATTCATCATAGGTTTCATCCCCCTTAGGTATTTAGGGAGTTTAGTTCATACTAATGGAAAACATCTCAAAGTACGGAAAACAACAAAAACATAAAGAAAACCCTAAAGAACTTCTAGAAATTTGGATGGAAATCTTCAGTCTTGATGTAGATCCTTGCTTCCGAGATGATTCTGATGGCTATCCTTAGCTATTTTCTGCTTCCAACTCTGCGTGTCACCTCTAATCCTCTTATAGGGTGTTTATATAGGCTTTAAAATGCTTCCAAACCCTCAAAAGTGGCCTTTTCCGAGTAGAACTAGACTTGGGCTCAACAGGGACATGACTGTGTGCCACGCCCGTGTGCAAGTGCTCAAACCGTGTGCAATTTTGACTTGGATTAAGGTCGACACGGGCGTGTGGTTTACCTGTGTGGAAGTGCCTAGGCCGTGTGTAACACTGTTTTAAGCCCAATTTGTCTGTTTTGGCCCGTTTCTCGCTCTTTTTTTTTATCCTAAGCTCTACTGAGTATAAAAACATGAAATTAAAGGATTAGGAGCATCAAATTCACTAAAACTAAGGAAAAAATCATTCTTAAGTATGCCAAACATGGGGTAAAAATATGTATAATTTACGGTTTATCAAATTTTAAGAGAGCTTAGGATAGCAAAAAGAGCATGAAACGGGCCAAAACAGGCAAATTGGGCCTAATTCAGTGTTTCATATGGCCTAGGCATTTTCACACTGGTAAAGCACACGCCCGTGTATGACACACGGGCATGACAGACGCTCGTGTGTCATGGCCGTGTCAACATTAAACAAAGTGAGAATTGCACACAGCCTGAGCACCTTCACACGGGCGGGACACATGGCGTGTCTCTATCGAACCAAAGTCTAATTCTATTCAGAAAAGGCTAACTTTGGGCTATTTTTGGCATTCCAATGTTTATATAAACACCCTAGAAGAGGATCAAAGAGGGGGACGGAGGGTGGAAGGTAGGAAATACTGAAGGACAGCCATCGGAATCAGCTTGGAAGTAGGATTTACTTCAAGACTAAATATCTCCATTCAATTTCCTTAGAAGTTCTTTGGGTTTCTTTATTTTTTGTTGTTTTCCCAATTTTGAGATGTTTTCCATTATTATGAACTAAACTCCCTAAATACCTAAGGGAGATGAAACCTAAGACAGATCTTATTACTATTTGAATTATATGATAAATACTTGTTCTTATTCTTAATTATGAGTTTTAATTCTTATTTTAATATTTCAGGATATTAATTCAGGTTTTGATGTGCTTATTCAGTGGAGCAAAAGTCCCTGTTTAAGAGTAGATCAGCCATAATTAAGCGGAGTTGCATGCAATCCTAGAGATAGGACGACATAAATCTGTCGGATTAGAGTCAAATCTAATAAGGAAATCCATAGACCGAGTTAATGCGACAATGGGGGTTTTAATTAGAAAGAGATTTCAATTAATCAACTTAGAGTCAGTTGTTCTTAGTCTCGAGAGAGATATTAAAATAAATCAGGGATTTCTACGGATTAAGTTAAGTGAATAAATCGACTAATTTAAAAGTAATAAGTGAAGTCTAGGTGGATTCTTCCTTGGGTATTGTCTTCTCTATCAGTTTTCCAAAAGTATTTTCCAACTTTAATCTCTGTTGTGATCTTAGTTAATTAGATAATTAGTTTTCGTTAAAAAAATCCTTTAATTCTTAAGCCAAATAATAAAAAGATAGTAATTACTAGTACTTTTAGTCCTTGTGGATACGATATTTTCGGTCTTACCATAACTATACTACTGTTCGATAGGTGCGCTTGCCTTAGTCAAATTTTTAGTTAGTTTCACTACCATCAAGTTTTTTTGGTGTCGTTGCCGGGGACTAAGATAGTAGGAATGCTTGATTTTTATTACTTTAGCCATTTTTACTTTTATTGCAATTTATTTTTTGTTTTTAGTTTAATTTTTATTTTCTAAATTTTTCTTTTTAATTGCTTCTAGAGGTGTCTCTAGTTTATGACTAGGAGGAACCCGTCAGGACCTTTGCTTTTGGACAGTGAGATCAGAGCACAGCTCGCAGGAATCGAAGAGAAACAAGGCGGAGTCTACAATACATAGAGGAAGAGCGAGAGGACGATATCCATACTACAACTAAGGAGATGGCTGAAAACCAAAATAATCCGCTGCTTCCTGTGCTTACCAGAAATCCAGTGAATTAGAATCCTACTCCTCGTACTATGTACGACTATGCTAAGCCTAATTTAACGGGGGCTGAATCGAGTATTGCTAGACCTACAATTGCTGCAAATAATTTTGAATTGAAACCTAACACTATACAAATGATTCAACAGTTTGTTTAGTTTGATGGTTTGCAGGATAAAGACCCAAATACTCATTTGGCCAATTTCTTAGAGTTCTGTGATACTTTCAAAATAAATGCCGCTGCTGATGATACCATTCGCTTTTGGATATTTCCCTTTTCATTATGGAATAAGGCTAAACAGTGGTTGAACTCGTTACCATGAGGGTCAATCACTACTTGGGAACAAATGACCGAAAAATTCTTACTCAAAAAAATTGAGGAATGATATCTCTTCTTTTATGCAGATGAATTTAGAAACACTTTATGATGCATGGGAGAGATACAAAGATCTATTGAGAAAGTGCCCTCACCATGGGTTACTTCTTTGGCTACAAGTTTAAACTTTCCACAACGGTTTGAATCCCTCGACTAGACAAATGATTGATGCAGCTGCTGGTGGAACTATCAATAATAAGACACCTGAAGAAGCTTATGAGTTCATAGAAGAGATGTCACTAAATAATTATCAGTGGCAAGTCATGAGGACAAAAACGACGAAAGATCCGACGTTTTTAACGTTGATTCGGTTACTATGCTTTCCAATTAGGTGGAACTTTTGAATAGAAAAATTGATGGTTTATTTAGTTCTACACAGGTTCATCCAGTAATGCAGTGCGATGCAAGTGGAGGTGGAACGAGCAATTTAGAATATCCATCCTACGGCCCTAACATAGAGAATGAGTAGCTGAATTATATAGGTAATAATCCTCGGCCTCAAAATAATCCTTATAGTAACACTTACAATGCAGGTTAGAGGAATCACCCAAATTTCTCATGGGGAGGCTAAGGAAACCAAAGACCACCACCCCCTCCAGGCTTCCAACAACAACCTTATCAGCAAGAGAAAAAGCTGAACCTTGAAGAGATGATGACAAAGTTTATTTCAGTAGCGGAGACTTGTTTTCAGAACATTGAAACTGCACTTAAAAATCAGCAAGCATCAATTCAAGGGCTCAAGAATCAAATAGGACAGCTGGCTAAAATGATTTCAGAGAGACCACCAAGGAGTCTACCTAGTAACACCGAAGCCAATCCACAAGAGCATGTGAAAGCAGTTACATTAAGGAGTGGGAAAGTGTTAGCTGAAACTAAAAAGAAGCTGCCACCAGAAGCTGACAGAAAAGATGACGAGCAGATAAAACCTAAAAAAATGAAAAACCGGTGTTGAGGGAATATAAACCACTAATTCCGTACCCAGTAAAGTTGAAGAAAGACCACATGGATGCACAATTCAGTAAATTTCTTGAACTTTTTAAACAGTTACATATTAACTTACCTTTTGTTGAAGCTATCTCGCAAATGCCTACATATGCAAAATTTTTTAAGGAGCTTCTAACAAATAAAATGAAGTTTGAAGAATTATCTACAGTGGAATTCAACGAGGACTGCTCGGCCATACTCTAAAATAAACTGCCAACCAAACTGAAAGATCCAGGAAGTTTTACTATTCCCTGCTTAATTGGTAGTTTAAATGTTGAGAAGGCACTAGCTGATCTAGGAACTAGTATTAATTTGATGCCCTACAAAATGTTCAAGCAACTTGGTCTTAGGGAACCGAAACCCACTAGGATGAGTATTCAACTAGCTGATAGATCTGCTAAATATCCTAGGGGAATTATTGAATATGTACTCATAAAAGTAGATAAATTCATATTCTCTGTTGATTTTTTTGTGCTTGACATGGATGAAGATGTTGAGGTGCATTTAATTTTAGGTCGCCCATTTTTAGCCACTGCTAGAGCTGTTATTGATGTGGGTGATGGTAAACTTGTGTTTAGGGTAGGTGATGAAGAGATTATTTTTAAAATTTATAATGCCATGAGATTTTCTAGGGAACAGTATGATTCATTCTATTTTATTGACTCTATTGATCATGCTACTAAGATTCTTTACAGAAAATCATGCATAAGGACACGTTTGAATTGTGTCTTGCCCAAGGAGAGGAGGTAGATGATGATGATTCTGCGATAGGTAAGATACAAGCTAAACTAAATTCCAATGAGCCTTCACTAAGACAGAAGAGCTACGAGGGTATTGAGGTAAACAATGAATTAAAATTAAAGCTCTCTATTGAAGAACCTCCTAAATTGGAATTAAAACAACTACTAGATCACTTAGAATATGCATTTTTTGGAAATAATTCCACATTACCAGTGATTATTACTTCAGATTTACGATCAAATGAAAAAGATGAGTTACTCCAAGTATTAAAGGAGCACAAAAGATCCATAGCTTGGAAGATTTCTGACATAAGAGGGATCAGCCCTTCTTTTTGCACACATAAAATTTTAATTGAAGATGAATACAAACCTTTTGTGCAAGCTCAAAGACTATTGAATCCTAACATGAAAGAAGTCGTAAAAGCTGAGGTAATTAAACTTTTAGATGCTGGAATTATTTATCCTATTTCTGACAGTTCTTGGGTGAGCCCTGTGCAGGTTGTTCCTAAGAAAGGAGGCATGGCTATTGTGGCTAATGAGAAGAACGAACAGATCCCAACATGAACAGTCACGGGATGGAGAGTTTGCATTGACTATAGGAAATTGAACGATACTACAAGAAAAGATCACTTGCCCTTACCATTCATTGATCAAATGTTTGAAAGATTATATAGGCATATGTATTACTGTTTCCTAAATGGACTCTCTAGTTATTTCCAAATCCTAATAGCTCCTGAGGACCAAGAGAAAACAACATTTACATGTTCATACGGTATGTTTTCTTATCGACAAATGCCTTTTGGATTATGTAATGCTTCTGCTACTTTTCAGCAATACATGTTGGCCATTTTTGATGAACTCGTGAAAGACATTATGGAGGTATTTATGCATGACTTCTCGGTATTTGGTAACTGTTTCCATCTTTGCCTTAAAAATTTAAAATGAGTTCTAATAAGATGTGAGGAAACCAACCTTGTACTTAATTGGGAAAAATGTCACTTCATGGTTCGTGAGGGGATTGTGTTAGGCCACAAAATTTCTAGCAAAGGAATTGAGGTTGATAAAGCAGAAGTTGAAACCATTGAGAAACTACCTTCTCCTAATTCAGTTAAGGCTCTTCGAACCTTTTTGGGTCATGCTGGGTTTTATAAAAAAATTATTAAAGACTTTTCTAAAATAGCTAAGCCTTTAACGAATTTGCTAGAGAAAGATGTACCTTTCAATTTCAGTTAGGAGTGTTTAGAAGCATTTAATACTCTTAAAGATAAATTAATTAATGCCCTAATTGTAGTTGCACCTGATTGGGATTTACCATTTGAACTAATGTGTGATGTGAGTGATTTTGCAGTAGGGTTCTTGGACAGCGGAAAGACAAGCACTTTCAACCGATCTATTACGTTAGCAAAACTTTGATAGTCGCATTAGAAAATTACACGAGGACAGAGAAAGAATTGTTGGCTGAAAAACCGTAATTTATACATATTTCTATCCCATGCTTAGCACATTTTATGGATGATTTTTCCTTAGATTTGGTGAATTTGATACTCCTAATGCCTTAATTTTATGTTTTATACTTAGGTGAGCATAGGAGAGTGAAAGGAACGAGAAACGGGCCAAAGACGGAGAAAATGGGCCAACATACAAAATCAACACGACCTAGACTTCTTCACACAAGCAGACCACACGGCCGTGTCAATTTGACAGAATCGAAGCACGACTCACACGGGTAGACCACATGCCCGTGGCTATTTAACAGGCTTGACCACGGCCTAAAGTAATCACACACAAGCGTGTCCCTGTCAAGCCCAAGTAGACTCCTATTCAGAAAAGGCCACTTTTGAACGCTCTTAGGCATTCCAAAGCCTATAAATACACCCTTGAGGAGGAGGAAAGGGGGGACGCACAGGAGGAAGCAAGGAATTGCTCAAGGAAAGCCGATTGATCCATCTCAGAAGTCAGATTCACCATCAAGACTGAAGATCTCCCTTCAGATTCCCTCAGGAGTTTTGGGTTTTCTTATGTTTTGTTATTTTTATTCTTTTGAGATGTGCTCTTTCATTAGTATGAACTAAAAGCCCTAAATACCTAAGGGGAACGAAACCTAAGACGAATCTTGCTATTATTATCTGAATTGTATGATAAATATTTGACTTGTTCCTAATTATGTGTTCTTAATTCTTGCTTTGATATTCTAGGATATTGATTCAAGTTAAGCTCTTATTCAGAGGAGGAATAGACCCTGTCTAAGAGTAAATTTGTCATAATTAAGTGGAGTTGGTTGCAAGCCTAGAGATAGGGTGACAAGATTTTTCCAGATTAGGGTGAAACCTAATAAGGGGATCCATAGATCGAGTTAATGCAACCCTAGGGTGTTAATTAGAAAGAGATTTAAATTATTCAATCAAGGGTTAGACGTTGTTAGTCTTGGGAGAGATAATAATATAACTTAGGGATCTCTACGGAACAAGTTGAATGAATAAATCGTCTGATTCAGAGTCAAATAAAAATTGAAGTCTAAGTGGATTTTTCCTTAGGTATTGTCTTAATCAATCGAATTTTCCAAAAAGTATTTTCCCCAAATATCTTTTCTGTGATTTCTTAGTTTAATTAATTAGTTTGATAAACGAAAACCCTTTTATTTTTTTAGGCTAGATAAAAAAAAGAAAGTTGATACTAGTACTTTTAGTTCTTTTGGGTTCGATAATCCGGTCTTGCTAAAGCTATACTACTGTTCGATAGGTACACTTGCCTTCATCGTGATAATAGTTAGTTTCAAGAACGATTCATTATAAATATTTAAAACCTGTCACGAATATCACGTATCAAGTTTTTGGCACCATTGTCGGGGAACTAAGATATTAGGAAAACTTGATTTTTATTACTTTAGCCATTTTAATTTTATTACAATTTAAATTTTTATTTTCTTTTCTAATTCTTCATTTATTTTCTTCTGACAGGTTTTTCTAGTTTATGACTAGGAGAAACTCGTCAGGACCATTACTTTTTGATAGTGAGATTGATCGCACAGTTCGTAGAAAGCAAAGAGAAATAAGACGAAGCTTAAGATACACAGAGAACGAGCAAAAGAACGATATTCAAACCACAACCAAGGAGATGGCTGAAAATTAGCAAAACCTGATACCTCTTGCGATTGCTGTTAATCCAGTAAATTAGAATCTTGCTCTGCGCACTATGTATGATTATGCTAAACCTTCTTTAACAAGAATTGAATCGACATAGTTAGACCTGCTTTAGCTACAAATACTTTTGAACTGAAACCTAACACAATTCAAATGATACAGTAATTTGCTCAGTTTGATGGTTTGTAGGACGAAGATCCTAACGCTCACTTAGCAAACTTTTTAGAACTATGTGATACATTTAAAATTAATGGCGTTTCTGATGACGCCATTCGCCTTCGGTTATTCCTTTTTTATTGAGAAACAAAGCTAAACAGTGGTTCAATTCGTTACCGCTAGGGTCAATCACTACTTGAGAACAAATGACCGAAAAGTTCTTATTAAAATATTTTTCGCCGGCTAAAATGGCTAAATTACATAATGATATCTCTTTTTTTTTGTACAGATGGATTTAGAAACACTCTACGATGCATAAGAGAGATATAATGACCTTTTGCGAAGATGCCCTTACTATGGGTTATCACTCTGGCTACAGGTTCAAACCTTTCATAATGGCCTAAATCCTTCGACTCGACAAATGGTTGACGAAGCTGCTGGTGGAACCATTAATAATAAAGCACCTGAAGATGCTTATAAGTTTATAGAGGAGATGTCACTGGATAACTATCAGTGGCAAGTCATGAGGATAAAGCCAACGAAAACATCTGGTGTTTATAACATCGATTCGGTCACCATACTCTCTAATTAGGTAGAACTCTTGAATAAGAAAATTGATGGTTTACTTAGTTCTACGCAGGTTCATCCAGTAATGCAGTGCGATGCAAGTGGAGGTGGAACGACCAATTTAGAATATCCATCCTACGGCCCTAACATTGAGAATAAGCAGATGAATTATATGGGTAATAATCCTCGGCCTCAAAATAATCCTTATAGTAACACTTACAATGCAGGTTAGAGGAATCACCCAAAATTTTCATTAGAAGGCCAAGGAAATTAGAAACCACCACCCCTTCCAAGCTTTCAGCGGCCACCACACTAGTAGGAGAAAAAGTCGAACCTTGAGGAGATGATAACCATATTCATCTTGGTGTCAGAGACTCATTTTTAAAATACGAAGACTGTACTAAAAAATCAACAATCATCAATCTAGGGGCTCGAAACTCAGATTGGACAACATGCCAAGTTGATTTCCGAAGGACCACAAGGTAACCTGCCAAGCAACACTGAATCTAACCGAAGGGGGCAACTCAACACAGTTTCCATTCAAGACGAGGAAGGGTTAGTGGCAAAACCAAGGCTAAAACCGGTGGTAAGCGAAGGTAAGAATGAGGTAGGCCAAAACAAACAAAAATCGGTAAGTCCAGAATATAAATCTCGTGTGTCATACCTCAATGCGACAAGGAAAGACCGCTCAGATGAATAATTTGGTAAATTCCTTGAACTTTTAAAGAAACTACATATTAACTTACCATTTATTGAAGCACTTTCGTAGATGCCAAACGTAGTCAAATTTTTAAAGAAGCTTCTAGCAAATAAATGAAAGTTAGATGAAAGGTCGCATGTGGAGCTGAACGCGGTTTGCTCAGCCATTCTTCAGAATAAGCTACCCAATAAACTAAAAAATCCAGGGAGTTTTACGGTTCATTGTTTAATTGGTAGTTTAGATGTTAATAATGCGTTGGCTTATCTAAGGGCTAGTATCAATGTTATGCCTTACAAATTGTTTAAGCAACTAGGTCTAGGGAAACCCAAACAAACTAGGATGACTATTCAATTAGCAGATAAAACTGTTAGATATCCTAGGGGTATTATTGAAGACGTACTCGTTAAAATTGACAAATTTATATTCCCAGTTGATTTTGTTGTTTTAGACATAGAAGAGGATAGTAACGTTCCTTTAATTTTGGGAAGGCCTTATTTAGCAACTGGTAGAACAATTATTGACGTTAGCACAGATGAACTCACACTTCGTGTAGGAGACGAAAAAATCAACCTTCAAGCTCGCAACCCGTACAACACATCAAAAATTGAAGGTGATTGTACAAATTGTTCTACTAAGACTGATCATACGGTGCAACCTATTTTTTAGGAAATAAGTTTGAAGGACACACATGAGCCATGTTCAATCCACAACAAAGAATCTACCCATGAAGAACGAAGGTTACGAATCGAGGAGTTAGATGAATGGTTGACATTTAAACCGAGAAAACACGATAAACCAAAACTACACCAGAATGAGCTCAATGCCTCACCAAATCAACTTAAGGTTGGAGATAAAGTTTCATTGGATGCCGCAGATCCTCACATTGACACTACTAAACCGAATGGAGAAACTCCTCTTATATTACTTAGCATTTTCCCATTTGGTAGAATCGAGGTAAGTCATTCCAAATTTGGCACCTTTAAGGTAAACAATTCCGCCTAAAACCTTATTTTGATGGGATTCATAGCAGGAATGAGGAGTATAAACTCCTCGAACCACCATAACCATTCACCAAAGAAGTAAGTCGAGCTTAGACTATAAATAAGCACTTCTCGGGAGGCAACCTAAGCACTGACAATATTAATTTCTTTAAATTTTAGTTTTAACATCTAACATACTAACCGACCCATAGACCACAGGCTTTCTAAAGCACATAAAGCCAGGCACACGGGCGTGCCTTAGGCCGTGTGAAAACAGGGTGAAATTTTCCCCAACACGGGATGCGATAAGTCGCCACGGTCGTGCGTTAGGACTGTGGGCGAATCTGCCAATACAACACAGGCATGCGACACGCCTGTGTCGTAGAACCGTGGTTGAACCTGAAAAAATAGCACGGGCATTCGGCACGCCCGTGTCTAGAACCCGTGGTCGAACCTGTCAGATTAACATAGGCGTGGGCCTATATACACAGGCGTGGTAGAAGCAAAGGAAGATAGACACGACCGTGCGACGCGGCCGTGTGCACCCATACGCCCAAGGAACACCGGCGTGGGCCAAATGTCAGACGCACCCAAATTTAAAATTCGCGAATCACATGGGTAAAAATTGGGGAACACGACCGTGTTCCCTGGCCGTGTGTCCCAAAATCTATAAATACCCTTCATTATTCATCATCATCTTCACCTAAAATCCCTAGCCCTAGCCGCTGGAAGTCCACACGGCCTCCCTGCCAAGCCCGTGCGCCGCCTCCAACTCTATTTTCAACACCCATTCTCATCTTTTTAGCATTTGTTTACTCTTTTCTCTCTATTTTCTTCATCCCTTTTACTAATTTTATGATTCTTATGGTTTTATTTTGCAGATTTTTTATTTATATTCATAGTTCTCACTATAGTCATGCTTATACGTTTATTCTTTGCCATTTTAGTCAATGCTTTCGGATACATTCATTCTTTTCGTGTGTTCCCATAAGAGTCTAGTTCAGTCATTTTATGTTGAATATAATCATGCTTTTATTATGTCAATTGCTATATAAACTCCTATCATTTAGATAAAACTGCTAAGTATTGTTGGTTGGACTAGTTAGTTTAACTATATTCATGACTACTTCTTGAGTTAGTTAGTTATGTTATTTTCTTTTTTCTTTTTGCAGATATACCATATCAAGCTCACATGGCAAGAAAACTATCGTTCCCGCTTCGACAAAGCAAAAATGGGCATCTTTCTCGAGCCCTACTGCGGAAATTTGCCACCCATACCTTTAATTTCCACTGGCAATCAGGAAGAACTATTCCAAATCCTAAGGGCCTGACTTTTACGTGTGGGTCGCTGCATTGACTGGGCAGCGCTTGAACAAGTCTAGTTGGCTGAAGATGTACGAGCACTCCTAACAACCGATCCATGGGACCTCTTCTTTACGATCATAGAGCCGAAGTTCCTTAAGCTCACACTTGAACTTTGTTTGACATTCCCTGTTCAAGACATCATGATCAACTTTGATGATCCTGGAACAGTCTAGTTTCGTCTCGACGATTTAGTCCTCTAGTTGAGTGTGCTCGGGTTTGATATAGCTTTGGGACTGTACATAGAGGAGTTCATGGATGAGAACGACCTCGACACTCTCCGTCACCACATCCACTACTCTCCCTAGAAGTACTGGTATGCTTTAGTCCCCGGTTCAGACACCTACGACCCGAGCCATTCTAAGGCATCGGCTCTCTCTCCCTCCTTGAGGTACTTACATGCCATCTTGGCGCACACTTTGACAGGATGTCGAGAGAGCACTAGCATAGTCAACACTCACAATGCCTACTTTCTATGGAGCATGGCGAACGGGCATGTACTCGACCTTGCCTACTTTGTTGCCCTCGCCATTCGCCACCAGACGGAGCGGCATCGGAGGGGGGTCATCTCCATTGGCCCCTACGTGACTCGACTGGCACAGCACTTCGGGCTCCTCAACACAGTAGCCCAATCATCCTCCCTTACTCTTATTGGCCAGATGTCCCCACAAGGCATCTTAAGTATGCTTAGTTTAAGGATGATCGAGAAGCACCGAGGAACCCACTCTCCTGAGTATCGCCTCGCCCAACCAGCCAAGGCGAGAGAGCCTGAGGACATTACTGATGATGTCCCTCTACGTCATGAGGACTTACCGTCTCAGCCACCACCACCCTCTCGTCTAGTTCATGCGGTGACTTCATACGTTGACATCTCTGAGCGCCTTACCTAATTCGAGCAACAGTGTTTTCAGTGCTTCGATAACATTGATGCTACTTTACAGCAGATTTGTCAGCACTTCCACATCTCATCGCCACCCCCACCTTGCAAACCACCTAGCGATGAAGATGTTTAAAAACTTTTATTTATTATTTGATGTTTTTATTTTTATTCTATTTTAAGACTACTATTTATTTGTTCTTTAAGCGTATTTCTATTAGATTTTATAAATTTTATTTTACAATTATCAACATCGGTTATTCCATTACGAGTAATTATGTTTCATTATACTTCCTAAAAAGTTCTTGATTTTGTCACAGTTATAAAGAGCTCTTCAAGCTCATCATCACATAGGAACTAAAAACTCCACCGGGAAAGGTTCTCCACGACTGCCATGTCCTGCTCGACCACGACCATAGCTACCACCAGATATAATATTCTTTTGGTGCAGGACTTATGGACTAATGAACCTCTAACACCATCGGAGTATCCTCCTCCACTCTTATGCCAATTATTCTCTAAAACTCCAGTTCAAGGAGTTCATTCATCGTTAGGAAGTTTCGCTTCTCTCCCTATCTTATGATTATAAATCTATCATTGTTAATATATCTATCTTTGTACATTGAGGGCAATGTACATATTAAGTGTGGGGGTATTTTATATCACCATTAAGAAACCCCTGAATATTTCTTATTCTCACGTGAATTACTCATATCACTATTAGAATGAATTTTAATTAGTTTATAATGTTTATTGATATGTCTTGAATTAAAACATAAGCATTTATACATTGATTGTTTAAACTTTAAAACATTAGAGAATCAAGCATGATAAGTTAATTTTTGAAGAATTAAAAACTTTCAGGTTGTTTCCCCCAAGTTTAGGAATTACCTTGAGTTGGAATTCACAAGTTTAAACATTAAAAAGCCATAATTTTTGTGAGATCTTGAGCCTTTAGAGCATCTATTATTTCTTTCATGCTCACTTTCATTATGAGTGTGTCAGTATTGAATTGTTATTCTAAAACTTGCTTGATTAGGCATGTCAAGACCACATCATTTGATTTGATATGTCAAAAAGATAAAGGCACTTAGGTTTAACCTACTCACTCCATAAAAGCCTACCTTCACAGTTAACCCTTAGTGAACCCCCTTGAGCCTAACAACTCATTCATTGATTTACCCTCAATATTAACCCATAACTCATTATTGTTGAAATCCTCTAAATTAATTTGATCCCTATTTTTTGTCAAGATTTGAGTTGGAATAGTTGCTTAGCTATGTTTTATTCTATTTTTGTAATTTGACTTGTTTTTTTAAAAAATACATGTATACATATTAGTAGTAGTGATCTTCTGAGCTAAAGAAGTTAAATTCCATATTCTGAGAAAACGCTCTGTTGTACGCAATTGATGACTAGTCATTTTTCTAGTTAGGCAATTTTTCAATTCAATCTCGATTCTAACCTTTTCTTTTAGCTTGTGACCACACCCTCTAACCAAAGCCACGTTACAACCTCCTAAAGACCTTTTGATTGATGTTTCATTTCAATTTATAGTGGTGGAGATTTGATTTTCATGAAAGCCTATGGTAATGACTTCTCATTATCAACTATTGAGTGCTTCATTTATTCTACTTAAACACCTCGAGTGATTTGAGTGAATCTTTAGTGAGGATGTGAAACTCTGTGATATTTTGAATCAAAGGTAATGTGACAGCCCAAAATTGACCCTAGTCGGGAAGTGGTTTCGGGACCGCTAAACTGAGTCACCGAAATGTTTGAATGTGATATTTATTGTCTAGAATATGTAATTATGAATGTGTGAAAATTTCAAGCTTCGATTTAGTCGATTGCATGTGAATTTAGTCAATAGGACTTATGTGCGACATTTTTGAAATGTGATAGGTCGAAGCATAAGGACCTATTAGTGCATGAAATAAAAAGGGGGGACTTGCATGTCAAATTCCCCCCTAATTAGTAGTGGCCGGCCATGACAAGCATGGTTGACCAAGTGTGATGGGCAAGACATGTCATAGACATGTTGTGTTGGTGCATCATGGGTGGAAAAAAATAAAATAAGGAGCATGGGCATAAAATAATGAAAGGGAATATGATGAAAACAAAAAAAAAGTGTGTGGTTGTTTCCCCCCCCATTGCCGTGAGTTAAAGAAAAGAAAAGAGAAAATTTTGTTCATCCTTTTTCATCTTCATTTGGCCGAAAATTCTAAGGAAGGAGGAAGGAGTTCTTGCTTCATGTTTGGTTTGGAAAAGGATTAGGAGGAGGTTTGGCCATACTTGTATCTAGATCAAGGTATGTTTGAGGTTGTGCCATGAGATTCATGCATGTTTTTAGTTGCTAGCTTGAGTTCTAATTAGCCCATGGTTCAAATCTTTGCTATGTCATGGGGATGATATTCGGCCTAGGTAGATTTTGTGTTAATGCCATTGCATGCTAAATATGAAGCTTGTTAATGATGCATGTGATGGTGGATTGATGATTCTTGAATCTTCTTTTTAGCATTTTTGAGTGAGCACATATGTGCATTGGTTGCTAGATGGAGAAGAATCGGCTAGCAAGTTGTGTGCTAAGGCCGAATATAATTTTTGTATATTAATGAGTAATGCATGTGTTAAATTGATGGAAAGGGAGAGGATGCTTTACTAGTGTATATATGTGTGTATTAGCCAAGTTTTGAACTTGAAACAAAAGGGTGTTTAGTCAATACAAGTGACCATACTTGTAGAATGTATTAAGTGTTGAAATCGGCCCCAACATAGACATGCATATTCGGCCATAGGAAGGAGATTGGTGTTGCATGTATTCGGTTAGAGGCAAGCATATTGATGCTTTTGTCTTGGCTTAGAAAATTCGGCCAAGGGGGGAAAATTAGCTAAAATGTTGAGTTTGATTCATGATTCCGTACATATGTGACTTTGATGTCTAATGTATAAATATGGGCTAAGTGCCTTGTGTTCCTCTTTTCGATGCTCAAATGATTAAATCAATTTATTTGTTTAATTAAGCTCAAGAGCAAAGGGGAACTAAATCTGATAAAGGGAAGGAAAAAGTGGTCGAATAGCTATCGGAATCGTTCGACAACACCCGAGGTAAGTTCTTGAGTAAAAGAGCTTAAATTATGATTTGATTAGATCATGTTTTAAGCAAATTAAAATCATGCTCTTTGTGTGTGGCTATTGAGCCGAAATTGCAAGAATGATAAGTGTCTTGTGTTCGAGTTTTGCTAACGAAAATGAAATACGAATGTGCCATGATTTATTGTTAAATGTGCATGGTTATTTGAATGATGTCCGGGCTAAGTCCCGTAGGCTTTGTGCTAAGTGACCATATCCGGGTTAAGTCCCGAAGGCATTTGTGTGAGTTACCATATCCGGGTTAAGTCCCGAAGGCATTTGTGCGAGTTACTAAATCCGGGTTAAGTCCCGAAGGCATTTGTGCGAGTTACTATAACCGGGCTATGTCCCGAAGGCATTTGAACGAGTAGCTATATCCGGTTAAATTCTGAAGGTACGTGATTTGGGAATGAATGATCTTGCTGTAAAAATTTCAGTTAATACGCTTGAAACATCCCAACATTGAGGTATGTTTCGTATGTGCTTTGAATTAGTTGAGCCCTTACAAATAAGTATTCGCTCAGTTGATAAATGAGCTACCGGCCTGTGGCTAAGTTGATCTTTTGTGTATGTACATAAGGGTTGGTAATGTGAAGCAAGTATGATATCGAAAATTTGTGCATATGAAATTATCCGTTTAGCTATATGAATGCTATACTTTTGCTGTACTGGAATTCCTTGCTCAAAACTTACTAAGCATAAATTGCTTACTCCGTTTCTTTGATCCTCTATTTTATAGATTTTGGTTCTCCAGCTATCGGACTCGGGATTTTGAAGTCGAAGTCGCCCACACTATCAAAGCCCCCCCCCTTTTGGTACAATTTTGGTTGAACTTCGAAATGGCATGTATAGGACTACCCGTTTGTTGTGGGTCATGGACCCTTTGGACTTGTATAATTTTGGATAGCCATGCGAAAATGGCTTATATATGTTTGAGTGTAATGTTATAATCATTTGGTATGGATATGGTTATTGAGAGGTGTGGATAGGCTTGACAAGGATTGGCCATGGGAATGGTTAATCACTATCATAAATTGTGCTACTTATGCAAAAAGGGCTAGTTGAATCATGGAAACTATGAAATAGGTAAAGTCTACCTTAAAGGCAGATGCAAAACAGCAGCAGTGATGTAGATTTGGAAAATCACTAAAAATATTAGGAATCGAGTTAAATAGTGAATAAATTATGTAAACGAACCTTGATGAATCTATTTTCATAGGAAAGTAACGAAACAATCATACGGACAGTATGTTAAGAGATATTCAGGTTCTTGTGAGACAGGGCCAGAACGGTTTCTGGATTTCCTGTTCCGACTTTGGAAATTCATTATAAATTAACCAGAGACAATTAGGAGTCAATCCATATATGTATAGATTCCTCTCTGAGTCTAGTTTCTATAGAAACAAACGGAATCAGTATTGAAGCCCTGTACAGGGAGATATCCAAGTCGTAATGCGCAAAGGTCAGGGTAGTCGATCCCTGTAACATGGGAGATTTTGACTAATAAACTGTACTAATTGGACAAACCAAAAATTCTAGAAAAAAATATGTAGATGGGCATATGAGTCTAGTTTCAGGGAAAATTTACGGAACTGGATTCCGAGTTTCTGAACTCAAGATATGATTTTTAAAGTGACTATTACGCAAATTGGCAGTGTCTGGGAAATTTTTTAAAGTCTGTTAACACCTCGTGTTCGACTCCGGTGACGGTCTCGGGTTCGGGGTGTTACATTTGATTGGTATCAGAGCTACGGTTTAGTCGATTCTAGGACTACCGTAATGCGTTGGGTCTAGCTATACATGCCATTTTATGTGATTATTTGATAGTGTGGTGATTTCTGACATTTGTAAATGTGTTTAGTTATAGTAATGGATCCCGATCCCGACCGAGCGGTAGCTGATGATCTTGAGAGTGTAGCGCCTGCTCCCGCACAAGGGACAGCGCCGGTGGACTCTCAACCTAATGCTAGTAACCTGAATGATAAAGCTAGACAAGCTTTCTATAGCGTGATGAATGATTGGTTCAACCAATACATTCGAACTAATACGGCTGTTCCACAACCTCCATTCCCGACAAATACCACCCCTGCACCTACAATACCTCTGGAAACTGACCAAATAAGGTCAAATAAGCCCCCAGTTGACAGAATCTGAAAACATGGGGCTACTGAATTTAAAGCTACGGACAGCGATGATGCCGAGCAAGCTGAATTTTGGTTGGACAACACTATCCGGGTACTCGATGAGCTATCTTGTACACCCGATGAATGCCTAAAGTGTACTATCTCCTTGCTACGCGATTCTGCCTACTATTGGTGGAGTACTCTGACTTCTGTTGTGCCCCGAGAGCAAGTAACTTGGGAGTTTTTCCAAACTGAGTTTCGGAAAAAGTATATCAGTCAGAGATTTGTTGATCAAAAATGGAAGGAATTTCTTGAGCTTAAGCAAGGTTCTATGTCAGTTACTGATTACGAGCGAAAATTTGTTAGACTTAGTAGATACGCTCGGGAATGTGTTTCGTCCGAGGCTATCATGTGTAGACGCTTCGAGGATGGGCTGAATGAAGATATAAAAATGTTCGTTGGCATTCTTGAAATACGAGAGTTCGTAGTACTTGTCGAGCGAGCTTGTAAAGCCGAAGAGCTTAGAAAAGAAAAACAAAAAGTTGATGTGGGAACTGGAGAGTTTCGTAAAAGATCTTCGGGAAAGTCTCTTCAACAGGCATCGAAGAAATTTCGAGATGATGTGGGCTGGTCGAGAGGCACTTCGGGCCTTTTTAGACGAGATCGTGATCGACCCCCTGTGGGTACACGAGGCACTTCGGTCGCCAGTGTTGGGAATGAACGTCGAGACAGAACGAAATGTCGATATTGCGGTAAATGGCATTCGGGGAGTTGTAGATTCCCTGACCGCTCCTGTTACAAGTGCGGATCAGTTGACCACTTCATCAAAGATTGCCCGAGGTTGTCTGAACAGAATGTAAATCAGAGTGGGAAACTGGGTGCTACCACTGCTCGAGGTAGACCATCTGGAAATACGGGCAATGCTGGTGGTGGTCAGAGAGGATCTAGAGATGCTACGACCAGATCCGAGGCTCGTGCGCCTGCTAGAGCTTATGCTATACGTGCCCGCGAGGATGTTTCTTCGCCTGATGTTATTACCGGTACTTTTACTCTCTTTGATACTAATGAAATTGCTTTGATTGACCCCGGTTCTACTCATTCTTACATATGTGAAACCTTAGCATCCAGTAAGACTTTACCTATTGAGTCTACTGAGTTCGTAATTCGGGTGTCAAATCCCTTGGGTCGTTACGTGCTTGTCGACAAAGTGTGTAAGAAATGTCCCCTAGTAATTCGAGGTTCCTGTTTTCCGGCGGACTTGATGCTTTTGCCGTTTACTGAATTTGATGTTATTCTCAGGTTGGATTGGTTGACCGTGCATGATGCGGTTGTGAATTGCAAAAGCAAGACTATTGAATTGAGGTGCGCAAATAACGAAGTAATCCGAGTTGAGTCTACGGACTTGGATGGGTTGCCAGCTGTAATATCCTCAATGTTGGCCCAGAAATATGTAAGAAAAGGGTGCGAAGCATACCTTGCGTATGTACTTGATGACAAAGAATTAGAAAAGAAACCCGAATCTGTGCCGGTGGTTTGTGAATACCCGGATGTTTTTCCTAAAGAATTACCGGGTTTACCACCTGTTCGGGAGATAGAGTTTGGTATTGAGCTTGTACCTGGGACTACGCCGATTTTGATAGCTCCGTATCGTATGGCACCAACCGAGTTAAAAGAGTTGAAAGCTCAGTTGCAAGAATTGACGGATAGAGGTTTCGCTCGACCAAGTTTCTCACCTTGGGGTGCACCAGTATTGTTCGTGAAAAAGAAGGACGGAACCATGAGGTTGTGCATTGACTATCGTCAGCTGAATAAAGTGACAATAAAGAACAAATATCCGTTACCGCGTATCGATGATTTGTTCGACCAACTGAAGGGAGCCTCAGTGTTCTCAAAAATAGATTTGAGATCGGGCTATTATCAGTTGCGAATTCGAGATTCGGACATACCCAAAACTGCCTTCAGAACGAGATATGGTCACTACGAATTCTTAGTGACGCCGTTTGGGCTCACTAATGCCCCTGCGGTATTTATGGATTTGATGAATCGGATCTTCAGACCATATTTGGATCGGTCCGTAGTTGTGTTCATTGATGACATCTTGGTCTATTCAAGAGATGAGACCGAACATGCTGAGCACCTGAGACTAGTGTTGCAAATTTTGCGGGATAAGCAGTTATATGCTAAGTTCAGTAAGTGTGAGTTCTGGTTAAGAGAGGTTAGCTTCTTGGGTCACGTGGTATCCGCATCGGGTATTCGAGTTGACCCGAACAAAATTTTAGCCATACTTAACTGGAAACCTCCAAGAAATATTACCGAAGTTCGGAGCTTCCTGGGGCTCGCCGGTTATTATCGACGATTTGTAAAAGGTTTCTCGATGATAGCCACACCAATGACGAAGCTACTTCAAAAGGATGTTAAGTTCGAATGGACGGAGAAATGTCAGAAAAGTTTCGATCAACTGAAAACTTATTTGACTGAAGCTCCAATTTTAGTGCAACCCGAATCAGGCAAAGAGTTTGTCATTTATAGTGACGCATCCCTACTTGGGTTGGGTTGCGTATTGATGCAAGAAGGTCGAATGGTGGCCTATGCGTCGAGACAATTAAAGCCACATGAGAAAAATTATCCGACCCATGATCTTGAACTAGCTGCCATCGTATTTGCTTTAAAAATATGGCGACATTACTTATTTGGTGAAAAGTGCCATGTATTTTCGGATCACAAAAGTCTCAAATATTTGATGACTCAAAGAGACTTAAATCTGCGACAAAGACGTTGGCTTGAGTTGTTGAAAGATTACGAGCTTGTCATTGATTACCACCCGGGAAAGGCTAATGTGGTTGCGGACGCCTTAAGCCGGAAATCATTATTTGCTTTACGAGCGATGAATGTGCACTTGTCTGTTCTACCCGACAATGTGTTAGTAGCTGAATTAAAAGCCAAACCATTATTGATTCATCAAATTCGTGAAGCCCAGAAAGTTGATGATGAATTGGTTGCAAAACGGGCTGAGTGTGTTCCGAACAAGGAATCGGAGTTTCAAATTGATGATGATGATTGTTTGAGGTTCAGAAGTCGTTTGTGCGTTCCAAGGAATTCGGAACTCATTTCGATGATTCTGAACGAAGCCCATTGTAGCCGAATGTCAATTCACCCGGGGAGTACGAAAATGTACAACGATTTGAAACATTGGTTTTGGTGGCATGGTATGAAACAAGACATCTCCAACTTTGTTTCGAGATGTTTAATATGTCAACAAGTGAAAGCGGAACATCAAGTGCCTTCAGGATTACTTCAGCCGATCATGATACCCGAGTGGAAATGGGATCGAGTCACAATGGACTTTGTGTTCGGACTGCCATTGTCAGCAAGTAAGAAGGATGCGATTTGGGTTGTTGTTGATAGACTGACTAAGTCAGCTCACTTTATCCCCGTGCGTACGGATTTTTCATTGGATGAACTAGCCGAATTGTATGTTTATCAGATTGTGAGATTACACGGGGTACCTATTTCTATCGTGTCGGATAGAGATCCGAGATTCACCTCGCGATTTTGGAAGAAATTGCAAGAAGCTTTGGGTACCAAGCTGCATTTTAGCACCGCTTTTCATCCACAAACCGATGGTCAATCCGAGCGGATAATTCAGATACTTGAGGATATGTTGAGATGTTGCATCCTCGAGTTTAGTGGTTCATGGGAACGGTATTTACCTTTGATTGAATTCGCTTACAACAATAGTTTTCAATCAAGTATTAAGATGGCACCTTACGAGGCTTTGTACGGTCGTAAATGCCGTACACCGTTGTTTTGGACCGAGCTCGGTGAAAGTAAAATTTTAGGAGTTGATTTGATTAAAGATGCCGAACAGAAAGTAAAGGTAATCTGTGAAAGTCTGAAAGCAGCCACAGATCGTCAGAAATCGTATGCGGATTTGAAACGAAAAGACATTGAATATCAGGTGGGAGATAAAGTGTTTCTTAAAGTTTCGCCTTGGAAAAAGGTACTCAGATTGGCCGTAAGGGCAAGTTGAGTCCGAGATTCATTGGGCCGTACGAAATCTCCGAACGATTTGGTCCGGTTGCGTATAGATTGATTTTGCCCCCTGAACTTGAAAAGATTCACGATGTCTTTCATGTTTCGATGCTTCGATGTTATAGATCCGATCCGTCACATGTGATTAATCCCTCAGAAGTTGAAATTCAATCTGACTTGAGTTATGAAGAAGAACCGATTCGTATCCTAGCTCGTGAAGTGAAAGAGTTGCGAAACAAAAGGGTTCCGTTAGTTAAGGTGTTATGGCTCAAAAACGGGATCGAGGAAGCTACTTGGGAAATCGAGAGCTCGATGAAAGAACGATACCCAAACCAATTTACCGGTAAGATTTTCGGGGACGAAAATTTCTTAAGTGGGGGAGAGTTGTGACAGCCTAAAATTGACCCTGGTCGGGAAGTGGTTTCGGGACCACTAAACCGAGTCACTGAAATGTTTGAATGTGATATTTATTGTCTAGAATATGTAATTATGAATGTGTGAAAATTTCAAGCTTCGATTTAGTCGATTGCATGTGAATTTAGTCAATAGGACTTATGTGCGACATTTTTGAAATGTGATAGGTCGAAGCATAAGGACCTATTAGTGCATGAAATAAAAAGGGGGGACTTGCATGTCAAATTCCCCCCCTAATTAGTAGTGGCCGGCCATGACAAGCATGGTAGACCAAGTGTGATGGGCAAGACATGTCATAGACATGTTGTGTTGGTGCATCATGGGTGGAAAAAAATAAAATAAGGAGCATGGACATAAAATAATGAAAGGGAATATGATGAAAACAAAAAAAAAAGTGTGTGGTTGTTTCCCCCCCCATTGCCGTGAGTTAAAGAAAAGAAAAGAGAAAATTTTGTTCATCCTTTTTCATCTTCATTTGGCCGAAAATTCTAAGGAAGGAGGAAGGAGTTCTTGCTTCATGTTTGGTTCGGAAGAGGATTAGGAGGAGGTTTGGCCATACTTGTATCTAGATCAAGGTATATTTGAGGTTGTGCCATGAGATTCATGCATGTTTTTAGTTGCTAGCTTGAGTTCTAATTAGCCCATGGTTCAAATCTTTGCTATGTCATGGGGATGATATTCGGCCTAGGTAGATTTTGTGTTAATGCCATTGCATGCTAAATATGAAGCTTGTTAATGATGCATGTGATGGTGGATTGATGATTCTTGAATCTTCTTTTTAGCATTTTTGAGTGAGCACATATGTGCATTGGTTGCTAGATGGAGAAGAATCGGCTAGCAAGTTGTGTGCTAAGGCCGAATATAATTTTTGTATATTAATGAGTAATGCATGTGTTAAATTGATGGAAAGGGAGAGGATGCTTTACTAGTGTATATATGTGTGTATTAGCCAAGTTTTGAACTTGAAACAAAAGGGTGTTTAGTCAATACAAGTGACCATACTTGTAGAATGTATTAAGTGTTGAAATCGGCCCCAACATAGACATGCATATTCGGCCATAGGAAGGAGATTGGTGTTGCATGTATTCGGTTAGAGGCAAGCATATTGATGCTTTTGTCTTGGCTTAGAAAATTCGGCCAAGGGGGAAAAATTAGCTAAAATGTTGAGTTTGATTCATGATTCCGTACATATGTGACTTTGATGTCTAATGTATAAATATGGGCTAAGTGCCTTGTGTTCCTCTTTTCGATGCTCAAATGATTAAATCAATTTATTTGTTTAATTAAGCTCAAGAGCAAAGGGGAACTAAATCCGATAAAGGGAAGGAAAAAGTGGTCGAATAGCTATCGGAATCGTTCGACAACACCCGAGGTAAGTTCTTGAGTAAAAGAGCTTAAATTATGATTTGATTAGATCATGTTTTAAGCAAATTAAAATCATGCTCTTTGTGTGTGGCTATTGAGCCGAAATTGCAAGAATGATAAGTGTCTTGTGTTCGAGTTTTGCTAACGAAAATGAAATACGAATGTGCCATGATTTATTGTTAAATGTGCATGGTTATTTGAATGATGTCCGGGCTAAGTCCCGAAGGCTTTGTGCTAAGTGACCATATCCGGGTTAAGTCCCGAAGGCATTTGTGCGAGTTACCATATCCGGGTTAAGTCTCGAAGGCATTTGTGCGAGTTACTAAATCCGGGTTAAGTCCCGAAGGCATTTGTGCGAGTTACTATAACCGGGCTATGTCTCGAAGGCATTTGAACGAGTAGCTATATCCGGTTAAATTCCGAAGGTACGTGTTTTGGGAATGAATGATCTTGCTGTAAAAATTTCAGTTAATACGTTTGAAACATCCCAACATTGAGGTATGTTTCGTATGTGCTTTGAATTAGTTGAGCCCTTACAAATAAGTATTCGCTCAGTTGATAAATGAGCTACCGGCCTGTGGCTAAGTTGATCTTTTGTGTATGTACATAAGGGTTGGTAATGTGAAGCAAGTATGATATCGAAAATTTGTGCATATGAAATTATCCGTTTAGCTATATGAATGCTATACTTTTGCTGTGCTGGAATTCCTTGCTCAAAACTTACTAAGCATAAATTGCTTACTCCGTTTCTTTGATCCTCTATTTTATAGATTTTGGTTCTCCAGCTATCGGACTCGGGATTTTGAAGTCGAAGTCGCCCACACTATCAAAGCCCCCCCCTTTTGGTACAATTTTGGTTGAACTTCGAAATGGCATGTATAGGACTACCCGTTTGTTGTGGGTCATGGACCCTTTGGACTTGTATAATTTTGGATAGCCATGCGAAAATGGCTTATATATGTTTGAGTGTAATGTTATAATCATTTGGTATGGATATGGTTATTGAGAGGTGTGGATAGGCTTGACAAGGATTGGCCATGGGAATAGTTAATCACTATCATAAATTGTGCTACTTATGCAAAAAGGGCTAGTTGAATCATGGAAACTATGAAATAGGTAAAGTCTACCTTAAAGGCAGATGCAAAACAGCAGCAGTGATGTAGATTTGGAAAATCACTAAAAATAGTAGGAATGGAATTAAATAGTGAATAAATTATGTAAACGAACCTTGATGAATCTATTTTCATAGGAAAGTAACGAAACAATCATACGGACAGTATGTTAAGAGATATTCAGGTTCTTGTGAGACAGGGCCAGAACGGTTTCTGGATTTCCTGTTCCGACTTTGGAAATTCATTATAAATTAACCAGAGACAATTAGGAGTCAAGCCATATATGTATAGATTCCTCTCTGAGTCTAGTTTCTACAAAAACAAACGGCATCAGTATTGAAGCCCTGTACAGTGAGATATCCAAGTCGTAATGGACAAAGGTCAGGGTAGTCGATCCCTGTAACATGGGAGACTTTGACTAATAAACTGTACTAATTGGCCCAACCAAAATTCTAGAAAAAAATATGTAGATGGACATATGAGTCTAGTTTCAGGAAAAATTTAAGGAACTGGATTCCAAGTTTCTGAACTCAAGATATGATTTTTAAAGCGAATATTACGCAAATTGGCAGTGTCTGAGAAATTTTTTTAAGTCTGTTAACACCTCGTGTTCGACTCCGGTGACGGTCTCGGGTTCGGGGTGTTACCGGTAATTACTTAGATGAGAGGAGACACCTATGTTTTCATGATAAAATGCCCAACTTGGAATGTTTGAAACTTTGATGTTCTTTTAGTCAAATTTTCAATGTTTGATTACTTATGGATTAGTTTGAGATATTATTGATAAGAATTATAAGTTGAGAAGAATTTATTTTGATTATGAGTTGAGGATTTTGCTTGAGGACAAGCAAATGCTTACATGTAGGGGTATTTGATAAACCGTAATTTATACATATTTCTATCCCATGCTTAGCACATTTTATGGTTGATTTTTCCTTAGATTTGGTGAATTCGATACTCCTAATGCCTTAATCAATCGAATTTTCCCAAAAGTATTTTCTCCAAATTTCTTTTCTGTGATTTCTTAGTTTAATTAATTAGTTAGATAAACAAAACCCTTTTATTTTTTTTAGGCTAGATAAAAAAAAAGAAAGTTGATACTAGTACTTTTAGTTCCTTTGGGTTCAATAATCTGGTCTTGCTAAAGCTATACTATTGTTCGATAGGTACACTTGCCTTCATCGTGATAATAGTTAGTTTCAAGAACGATTCATTATAAATATTTAAAACCTGCCACGAATATCATGTATCATTGGCTATGGTTTTTTATTTGATAAATTTAGACCATATTTAATATTATCTAAAATTTTTCGTTTATGCTGACCATTCAGCTCTTCGGTACCTCCTTACTAAAACAGATGCAAAACCTTGACTAATAAAATGGATTTTATTGTTGCAGGAATTCGATTTAGAAATTCAAGATAAGAAAAGAGTAGAAAATCTTGTAGCAGGTCATCTATCTAGATTAGAAAACCCACATCTCAATGGACTTGACAAATAGCAGATAAATGACTCATTCCCTGAAGAAAAACTCTTTGCTATTTCTGAATCTGAGGAACCTTGGTTTGCAGACATTACGAATTATTTAGCTGCTAACGTTACACCAAAAGGGTTGACACATCAGCAAAAGAAGCGATTCTCCACTGATGTGAAAAATTATTTTTGGGAAGAACCATTTCTTTTCCGTATATATGCAGATCAAGTAATTCGAAGATGCGTTACAAAGACAGAAGCAATTAAAATTTTGGAACATTGCCACTCAAGACCAACTGGAGGATATTACAGTGGAACCAGGGCCGCACATAAAACACTCGAATCACGATTTTACTGGCCCACACTATTCAAAGACGCCAACAGGTATGTTGCCACTTGTGATAAATGCCAATGAACAGGTAATATCTCTAAACGTGATGAAATGCCCTAAATGTACATGCTTTCATGTGAAATATTTGATGTATGGGGTATTTATTTCATGGGTCCATTCCCTAGCTCGGTGGGGAATAAATACATATTAGTAGCTGTTGATTATATGTCTAAATGGGTGGAAGCCCAAGCCTTACCTACTAATGATGCTAGAGTGGTGGTGAAGTTCCTTAAGAAACTCTTCTCTCGATTTGGAACACCTAGAGCAATTATCAGTGATAGAGGTACCCATTTCTGTAATGCTCAATTTGATAAAACCCTTAAGAAATATGGAGTCTACCATAGAACAGCTACCTATTACCACCCTCAAACTAGTGGACAAGTCGAAGTCGCTAACAAGAGCTTAAATGTATCTTAGAAAAGACTGTAGAGTCAAATAGGAAAGATTGGGCAAAGAAAATAGATAATGCTTTATGGGCCTATAGAACTGCTTTTAAGACCCCCATAGGAACATCCCCTTACAGACTTGTTTATGGGAAAAGTTATCATTTACCATTTGAACTAGAACATAAATCATTTTGGGCTATAAAATTTTTGAACTTTGACCCCAAACTCGCAAGTGAAAAGAGATTGATGCAGCTGAAGGAGTTAGATGAATGGTGAGCTAAGGGCTATGAGAACTCACGATTATACAAGGAAGCAATGAAGCGCCTCTATAATGGTCGTTTAAAGCAACAGAAGCAATTTAAAGTTGGAGATCTTGTCGTGTTATACAACTCAAGGCTCAAATTGTATCCTGGGAAGCTTAAATCACGATGGTCAGGTCCTTTCGTAGTCCAAACCATCTTTCCATATGGTAGAATAGAGGTAAGTCACCCAACCCAAGGCACTTTCAAGGTAAATGGACATTGTCTTAAACTTTATAATGGTGAGGACTTCAAAGACAATGGAGAGGAGCTATGGCTCCGCGAACTTGCCTAAACATACCCACAAGGTAAAGTCGAGCTTAGACTCTAAACAAGCGCTTTTACGGGAGGCAACCTGAGCACTAACCCCACTAAGTAGTGTTAGTTTGTTTTTCTATTTGTTTTATAATCTAACTGCAGGTATTCTTGGCACAAACGACCTAGCACACCGGCGTGCTCTAAGCCATGGGATTGCCACGGGTAGAAGACACGGGCATGTCCATGGCCATGCTAAAATAGGACAAGTATTTTTCCCAAGATTGGATGACACACGGGTTACGATAAATAGCCACAACCGTGCGACACGGCTGGGTGCCACACACAGCTAGGGACATGGGCGTGTCCCAGACCGTGGTGAAACTGCACTTTAATTTCCCAAATAAATTAGCAAAGACACGACATACATTAAATCACATGGCCGTGTGAGGCAACCTGGAAGCTACACGGTCATTAACACGGGCGTGCTTAAGGTTGTGTGGAAACTTGCTCAAAGATCAAAATGTTCAACAAGTCAAAATAGAATACGGGCTGATGCCATGGCCGTGCCCAAAAGCTGTGCGCAATCCTAATTAATAGACACGGGCGTGTTGGACCTACCACGGGCGTGGGAGAAACGAATAAATCACCACATGGCCGTGTGGGCCACATAGCCTATACATACGGGTGTGTCCATAGGCTGTGTGTGATGCTGACTTAAATCATCACACCATAAGTACAAGTCCTGAACACGAGCGTGGTGTACCTAACATGGGCGTGGGAGAAGAGAACGAACGTGCACATGGCCGTACGACGTGGCGGTGCTAACCACACGGCTTGGGGACACGGGCGTGTCAAGAGGCCGTGTGTGACGCTGACTTAAAATTTCACGAAAAACACGGGCTAGGAGCACACCACACGGGCGTGGGCCATGGCCATGTGACCAACACGGGGTCGGCACCACCGTGGCCCCCTTTTATTCCCCTCCCCTAACCTTAATTTCTCTCCACCCCTATTTAAACCCATTATTCATCCCTTTCAGTCCCTTTACTATTCATCTCCTCTACAACCGCCGCAAGTCACCACCCCTTCTATTCCAGCCACCATTCTCCGATGAGCCACCGGTGACAAACTTTGCTCACTATCCTTTCTTCCTCACACTTGCCCCTTCTCCCTTCTTCCTTCTTGTTTACCTCCACAGCCACAAAACCTCTCCTCTCCTCTTTTTTCCCTCATTCCACTCACACAACCACCCATACCTTGAACCGGTAACACCGACCGTTTAACCACCGTCCACCGCTGCGGCCACCACTGACCACCACTATCGGTTCCCTCTTTTGTACCCCTAAGTGCTTTACAATATTTTAGTTGTTTTATTACTATTGGTATTTTTAGTAATATTATTTCTATTACTTTACTCCTGTTTATCTTATAAATTCAATACATTGTTATTGCTACACTGATATTATTGGTTCTTGTTGATGATTTTATGCCTAAGTTAAGTTTTAAACGTTCGTAGTACTCTACATCTATATTTTAAGGTCATTTGTTTGTTGATTTAATACATATTTTACTGGCTCATCTATATTTAGTAATCATTTAATTAGTTCCTACTAGGGGTTAAGAGTTTACTTATTTCATCTGCTTGATTAAAATTGAATTTGGCTGCTTCCTAAGTTGTCCATTATGTTGATTTGTCCAAATTGAATTCTATGTTTACTTTCGCAGGACATTATGATAAATACTCGTGGGAAAAAGGCCGCAGTCCCTGCTTCTAAAAAGCAGAAAGGATCAGGTGTGACCTCCTCGAGTGCCATCATTGAGATTCGCCATCCATTTCTTTAATTTCCACCAGGACCCCAAGAAGAATTATTTCATATTCTACGTGCCCGACCCCTTGGTGTGGGCCGTTGCATCGATTGGGCCGCATTAGAGCAAGTCTACCTAGCTGATTCGGTTCAAGCCATCCTCGCCACCGTTCCGTGGGACCGCTTCTTTGATATCATCGAGCCGACGTATTTAGAGTTCACTTTGGAACTATGCTCAACGTTTCAGTTACAAATAGTTATGGCGGAGTACGACAACCCAGGACCAGTCCAATTCTGCCTTGGAAGTCTAGTATGGCAATTGAGTGTCCCAGAATTTAGCGCTACCTTGGGACTCCCTAAACAGACGATTTTTCAGAATCCGACAATTTTCCACACCTCCACCGCCACATCCATTATGCACCTTCATCGTGTTGGGCAGCCCTCATGCCTACTACAGGTATCTATGACCCAAGCTGCTCAAAGGTATCGACTCTAGCTCTAGCTCTACGATATCTCTATGCCCTTTTGGCACACACATTAACAGGGAGACAAGAGAGCACTGGTGTCATTAACACTCATGACGCATACTTCCTATGGAGCTTGAGGCAAGGGCATGTTTTTTATTTCTCATACTTCATCGCCCTTTCTTTCCGCCAGCAAACAGAGCGACACCAAAAAGAAGTAATCAGCATTGGACCGTACGTGACTCGACTAGCTTGACACTTTAGGCTCCTAAACACAGTGGCGCAGTCTTCTTCGCTCACACGCATCGGCCAGATGTCCGCACAGGGCATCCAAAGTATGCTTCATATGAGGATGATAGAGCACCGTCGAGGGTTTGATCCTCCTCAGTACCGACTAGTACGAGCTACCGATGAGGATGAACCTGAGGATATTCTTGACGATATCCCTTTATTTCAGGAGGATCCACTGTCTCAGCCACCACCGAGTCATCGACCAGTTCATGCGGCTGCTTCATTGTCTGAAGTTTCTGACCACTTTCATCGCTTTGAGCAATATTGCACTTAGTGATTCGACAGCATCGAGGCGACTCTACAACAAATTTGCCAACATTTTCACATATCGCCTCAGCATCACCACCTCACGATCCAGCTGTCGATAAGGACCTTTGAATTTTCTTAAAGGATTTTTATTATTATAATTTGAATTTTCTTTTATCTAGTTATTTCGTTATTACTAACCATAACAACCCTATCATTATAACTACCTAAAACATTACTGATGGCATCACAGTTTCAAAAGGTTCAGTCAATTGGTGCTACTCAGAAATATACAAACAATCCCCCACGATTCTCATGACCTGCTCGACCACTACCATAGCCACTACGACACCGACCACCACGATAACCTCTTCGCTGGGCACTGTGATTGTGGAACCCAACCTCTACCACGACCTTCACTTCTGCATACCTGTCACATACACATCACTTCCAATGTCTCTAAACCCGCTTCCACTCTTTTAAGGACTACATCCAAATGCAGGGTAGTTTCATTTTTCCTCTATTCTATGATATTATGCTTATATTTTCATTATCTCTCTTCGTACATTGAGGAAAATGTACATCTTAAGTGTGGGGAGGTTATTTATATATTAGAAAACTCCTGAATTTTTATCTCGTTCTCAAATAATTTCCTCATACTATTATTAGAATGAATTCTAATTTATTTATAATTTCTATTAATATGTTTTAAATTTAATCATAGGAAATTATGCATTGATTGTCCACACTTTAAAGGCATTAGAGAATCAAGCATGATAAGTTGACTTTTGAGAATTAAAATTGCTAGGTTGTTTTCCTAAATTGAGGTATTATCTTGAAGTTTTCAATTTACAGGATTGACATCAAATACCCATAATTTTCGTGAAATTTTGAGCCTTTTAGAGCATATATCTTTCTTGCTAACTGATTTTATTGGTTATGAGCATGTCAACATTGATTTGTTATTCTAGAACTTGTTTTGATCATGCATGTCAAGACCACACACTTGATTTGATATACTGAGATGATAAAGGCGCTTAGGTTTTAACCCACTTACCCTATAAAAAGCCTACCCATATAATTGACCCTTAGTGAACCCCTTTGAGTCTTAACCATTGTTTCTTGATTTCACCCTTAATGCTAACCCACAACTTAACCCTTTTTGAATCGTTAAGAATTTTTCCAGTTTCATTGACTCCTTTTTATCGAGATTTGATTTAATTAGTTACCTAACTATCTTCGTTCATTCATTCTAGTTTCCGAATTATTTCTTATTATGTACTACGCATTTCTGTATTTGTTCCTATTCTTAAAAAAAAGAAAAGGAAAAACGTATATTTATATTCATTCAATTGCATATTGTTCTAAAGAGCTTGGATAAGTTAAAGTCATTATATTGAGAGAAAAGCTCACCTCATTAGTTTTGGATAGTGTTAATTCTGGCACCTGCTTGTAATTTAGTAATCAGCTTTATTTTTTCTAAGTTTGGTAATTTATTAAATTAATCTCGATTCTAACCTTCTTTTTCAGCCTTTATCCACACCTTTAACCCAAGCCCCATTACAAGCCTGTTAAAGACCTTTTGATTTGTGTATCATCTCATTCATAGTGGTGGAGATTTGATTTTCATGCAAGCCTATGGTAATAACTTTTTATGTTTGACTATTGAGCACTTAATTTGAGTGAATCTTTAGTAAAGATGTCAACCCTTGTCAATTTGGAATTACAGGTAATTACTTAAATAAAGGGGAATACCTATGATTTTATGATTAAAATGCTTAACTTGGATTGTTTGAAACTTTGATATTCTTTTAGTTGAATTCTTAATATATGATTACTTGTGGTTTACTTCGATACATTATTTATGAGAATTACAAGTTGAGAAGAATTTATTTTAATTAAGAGTTGAGGATTTTGCTTGAGGACAAGCAAATGCTTAAGTGTGGGGATATTTGATAAACCATAATATATACATATTTTTATCCCATGCTTGGCATATTTTTGGATGATTTATCATAAAATTTAGTGAATTTGATGTTCTTAATCCTTTAATTTCATGTTTTACACTCAGGAGAGCTTAGGATAGCAAAAAGAGCATGAAACGGGCCAAAAACGGACAAATTGGGCCTAATTTAGTGTTTCACACGGCTTAGGCATTTTCACACGGGTAAAGCACACGCCCGTGTGTCATGGCCGTGTCAACATTCAACTAAGTCAGAATTGCACACGGCCTGAGCACCTTCACGACCTTGATTAGGACCATTATTGAATTTTGCTTTAGTCGTCATTCGTTTTTTCTATTACTGATTATAGTTTCTTTTGGTAGTGTTATGGAGTCGGTTAGCATTTTCTTTATTTGCTTATTAGATGCCTTGGGTTGTCTTGTTAGTTTGGTTGCTATTTCTTTTTCCTATTATTTTGGCTATTTAGATTCGTATGTTTTTAGTTTAGATTCACATACTGTTAATTTTTACATTTTTGGGTATTAGTGCATTTAGGACTGAATTATTCATCTCAGTTATCATACTAGAGTCTTTCCCCTTATATTCCCGTATTGTTCACATATTTACTCACAGGTTTCTCGATATTTTCCATTGGTGATATTGGTGCTCCTATTTTATTGAATTTGGACTGTTTTACATTTGCAGGTACGCTATGACAAACACACGTGGCCAGACTAAGACTGCCGTCCCTGCTTCTAAAAAGTG
This sequence comes from Gossypium hirsutum, assembly GCF_007990345.1. NCBI lineage: Eukaryota > Viridiplantae > Streptophyta > Magnoliopsida > Malvales > Malvaceae > Gossypium > Gossypium hirsutum. Next base: position 104,218,857 of record NC_053428.1, on the reverse strand, counting down.
AAAGGGTCCTGGCACAACCTCTTCGAGCGCCTCTGTCGAGGTTAGGCATCCTTACCTCTAATTTTTGGTGGGCCCCCAGAGGAACTGTACCAGCTTCATCAAGTACAACCCCTCGGTGTAGGCCGCTGCATTGATTGGGCTACATTGGAACAGGTCTGTTCGGCTAATGATGTACGCGCGATTATTACCACAGCCCCGTGGGATAAGTTCTTCACCATCATCGAGCCCATCTACTTGAAGCTCACCTTGGCTTTCGGCCCCACATTTCAGTCCAGCGGGTCATGTCAGTCCATGACGAGCTTGGCACCATGACCTTTCACCTTGGCGGGCTGGTACGACACATAAGCATCCCAGAATTCGGTGCTGCTTTGGGACTTTACACAGAGGAATTCATGAGCGCCGAGGACTTTCTCCACCTTCATCGACATATTCATTACTCGCCCCTGCAATGTTGGGTTGAGCTCACAGACGGCCTGACTAACTATGACGCGAGTCGCTCGAAGGCGACGCACCTCTGTTCGGCCCTACGGTATATTCACACCCTCTTAGCTCACACTTTGACAAGTTAAATAGAGAGCACTGGAGTGGTTAGTACTTACGACACCTATTTCCTGTGGAGCATGACTACCGGACATGTGTTTGATGTGCCGTATTTCATTGCACTTGCTTGTCACAATCAGACTGAACGCCATAAGAAGGGCCTCATCTTTCTCGGCCCTTACGTAACTCGTCTCGCTCGACACTTCGGTTTACTCGAGACACCGGAGCAATCCTCGACACTTACCCTAGTCGGTCAGATGTCCCCTCAAGGCATCTCGAGCATGATACATATGAGGATGATTGAGCGGCAACGTGGAGTAAACCCCCCTCAGTATAGACTAGTCCAATCTGACATTCAGCATGATCCAGAGGACTTCACTGATGATGTTCTTCCCTATCACGAGGACCCACCACAGCCTCCACCGTTGAGTCATCGACATGCTCCCTCTACTGCTAGCTCCCTAGGAGTATCCTCCGAGGAGTTTGCTAGTTTCTGTCAGTACCGTGCTTAGCGGTTCGACAGTATTGATGCAACTTTACAGCAGATCTGTTAGTATCTTCATATCGCTCCTCTAGTGCCATCGGCTCATGACACTAACCAGTCTGATGATGAGGACCATTGAGTCTGATTATTTTTATGTTTATGTTTATGTTTATGTTTATTTTTATTTTTATCTTTTATTTTATTTTTATTTTGAGTTTTATTTTTCCTTTTATGTCTATTTTGTTATCCTATTTTGAACTTTATATTAATTATTATGGTTTCTAATCGAGTAAGCCTCTTAATATTTTTCATTATTGTGTTTATTTTCTTGTCAGTTACTCAGAATTTTGCACTTCCTCCATATTTATCTATAATTCTGCTTTCACTATTTTGGGAAATTCGTCCACCATTCAGGGCAATTTCAATTATCTCCCTATCTTATGATATTTTGTTTCTCTTATGATTTATATCCATTTGTACATTGAGGACTATGTACATCTTAAGTGTGGGGAGGTTATTTATATAGTTATTTGAAAATCCCTGAAATATGCCTTGTGCTTAAGTAATTTTCTCATATTACTGTTAGAATGAATTTTTCTTTGATTTATGATTCTTATTGGCATGTTCTAGATTAAATTCACAGATACTTGTGCATTGATGATTTAAACTTTAAGACACTAGAGAATCAAGCATGATAAGTCTATTTTCAAAATTAAAATTTTTAAGATGTTTCCCTAAATTGAGGTATTACCTTGAAGTTTGAAAATTTGCAAGATTGACATCAAAAGCCATAATTTTTGTGAGATTTTGAGCCTGTAGAGTATACATTTTTTCGTGCTCACTTTATTATTGGTTATGAGTGTGTCAATATTGAATTGTTATTCTAGAACTTGCTTCGATTATACATGTCAAGACCACACCTTTGATTTGATATACTGAGATAATAAAGACATCTAGGTTTTAACTCATTTACCCCACAAAAAGCCTACCTTCACATATTAACCTTTAGTGAACCTTTTGAGCCTAACAAACCGTTTCTTAATATTAAACCATACATCAAACTTTTTTATTCGTTGAGAATTTTTCCTATTTTTATTGACTCCCTTTTTGTCGAGATTTGATTTGGTTAAATGCCAAATTATGTTCTTTTATTTTAGTTGTATCTTATTACTCATTCATTCATTCAAAAAAAAAGAGTTGAAAAAAAATATAAATACATACATGTTGATTATTATTAGTTCTTCGTCTTGAGCTTAAGTAGCTAATTTCATATTCTGGGAAGAAGCTCATGTTTTTCTTTAATAAATTCGATTGATTTAATTATATAGTGTTAGTTTATTTTTCTAGTTAGGAAATTTTTCAATCTAATCTCGATTCCATGTTTTTCTTTAATAAATTCGATTGATTTAATTATATAGTGTTAGTTTATTTTTCTAGTTAGGAAATTTGTCAATCCAATCTCGATTCTAACTTTCTTTTTCAGCCTTTATCCACACCTCTAACTCAAGCCCCCTTACAACCCTTTAAAGACCTTTTGATTTGTGTATCATATCATTTATAGTGGTGGAGATTTGATTTTCATGCAAGCTTATGGTAATAATCTTTCATTTTTGACTCTTGAGTGCTTAATTTTTGAACCTTAAACACTTTGAGTGATTTGAGTGAATCTTTAGTGAGGATGTCAATTATTGTTGATTTTTGAATTAAAGGTAATTATTTAGATAAGGGGGAATACCCGTGTTTTCATGCTTTAAAAATGCTAGACTTTGATTACTTGTGCATTTAATGTTCTTTTAGTTGAATTATCAATGTATGATTATTTGTGAAATTATGATAAGACATTATTGATGAAAATTATGAATTAAAAGAGTTTAATTTTAATTGTGAGTTGAGAATTTTGCTTGAGGACAAGCAAATGCTTAAGTGTGGGGATATTTAATAAACCATAAAAGTAACACATTTTAATCCCATACTTAGCATATTTTTGGATGGTTTATCATATAATTTAGTGAATTAGATGCTTTTAACCCCTTAATTTTACTCAGGAGAGCATAGGGAACAAAAGGAGCATAAAACGGGACAAAAACGGATAAAACGAGCTGATTGAAAGATCCACACGGGCTGGCCACACGCCCATGTGGCAGCCCGTGTCGATATCGCTACCTGTTTCCCAAATATGCGAAAAAAGCCAAATTTTAGGGTTTCTAAGCATTCTAAAGTTTATATAAACACACTAGAAGCAGACCTAAGAGGACACGGAGAGTAGAACACATGAATTACTCGAAGAACGCCAACGGAATCAGCTCGGAAGCAAGATCTCCTTCAAGACTGAAGATCTCACTCCAATTTCTCTCTCGAAGTTTTTGGGTTTCTTTATGTTTTGTTATTTTCCTATTTTTGAGATGTTTCCTTACTATATTATGAACTAAACTCCCTAAAATACCTAGGGAACATGAAACCCGAGACAGATCTTGTTATTTAATGTTCTGAATTTAATGATAAATACTTGTTCTTGTTCTTAATTATGAGTTATTAATTCTTGCCTTAATATTTTCAGGATATTATTCCAAGATTGATGTGCTTATTCAGTGGAGCAAAGTCCCTGTTTAAGAGTAGTAGATCTTGCATAATTAAGCTGAGTTGCGTGCAACCCTAGAAATAGAGCGACATAAATCTACTGGATTAAAGCCAAATCTAATAAGGGAATCCATAGATCAAGTTAATGCGACAATAGGGGTTTTAATTAGAAAGAAATTTCAATTAATCAACCTAGAGTCAGTTGTTTTTAGTCTCAAAAGAGATATTAACATGATTTAGGGATTTCTACAGATCAAGACAAGTGAATAAATCGTTTGGTTCAGATTCGGAATAATAAGTGAAGTCTAGGTGGATTTTTCCTTGGGTATTGTCTTTATTATTGGTTTATTCTGTTATTTTCTTGACTCTCTGTCGCATTCAGTAGTTAATTAGTTAGTTAATATTAGAATAAAATGAATCCCTTATATTTTAGGTTAAATAATAGAAAAAAAGTCAATACTAGTACTTTTAGTCCTTGTGGATACGATATTCTAAACTCACCATAACTATACTACCATTCGATAGGTGCGCTTGCATTGTCGTGATCGTAGTCTAGTTTAGTGTTCCATAAAACTATCATCATACACTCCCTCTTCTCCAAAGTCCTTTCTCGCCTAAGTCCCTTTCCTTTCTCAAACCATTTAAGACTTCAATTAATTAAATTATAAGCACATACATAGTGGGATGGGAACATAGGTTTCTGGTATATCTACGGATGTGTAAGTAACATTGTTAGAAAAACCGAAAAATCTAATTACTTTCAATTCATAAGAAAGGGTGTCCATAGCCTACTTGAAAAAATTGGTTTTTGGTTCTTTGTTTGATAGTGACACCAAGGATAGATAATTCCTCACAGTTAGCGTGCCTTTCCATTTTTCCAATTTATCAATAATACGATAAACTATAAGTCATTCAGATCAACTTAAAAGCTGGTTCATTTTAATTTATGAAAACAATTCTCATATTGGGTCTTCATCACGCAGCATATAGCCAAGAATAGATGGAGAAAAAATAGGACAATATATATATGTCTAGGAATTCATCACATTTGGTGTGCCTCTTCATTTTTCTATTTCATCGCAAACTCTTCTTCCACGATGGCTTCCAAAAACCTGCTGCATCATCATTTCACTTGTTTGGCCTTACTAATCTTCATATTGGGTGTATGTGAAGCCACATCCCGCGCTGCTCTTGAAGATGCATCCATGTACGAGAGGCATCAACAATGGATGGTACAATTCGGACGAGTTTACAAGGACACCAACGAGAGGCAAAAGCGTTTCCAGATTTTCAAACAAAATGTGGCACGCATCGACTCTTTCAATGCTGCCAACAACAAGCCGTACAAGCTCGGTGTGAACCAATTTGCAGATCTAACCAACCAAGAGCTCACTACTTCTCGAAATGGGTTCAAGGGCCATATGTGTTCCAACACGGCTACTACTTTCAAATACGAGAACGCCACCGCATTGCCTTCTACCGTGGACTGGAGAAAGAAAGGAGCTGTTACACCTATCAAGGACCAAGGCCAATGCGGTCTGCTCTAATTTCTTGTTCTCCGAAACATTACTAAAATATTACTATGCTTTGTTCTTTTTCTGTGTTGTGTTCTAACTATGTGTTTGTCTCAATCATGGGATGCTGAAATATAGGATGCTGTTGGGCGTTCTCGGCCGTGGCAGCCATGGAAGGGGTTACTAAGCTAACAACAGGAAAGTTAATTTCCTTGTCCGAGCAGGAACTGGTGGACTGTGACACCAAGGGTGAGGATCAAGGCTGCGAAGGTGGTCTAATGGACGACGCATTCCAATTCATCGAGAAGAACAAAGGCCTGGCAACCGAATCCATTTACCCCTACAAGGGAGTTGATGGCACATGCAGTACCAACGAAGAAGCCAACCATGCGGCTAAGATAAATGGGTTTGAAGATGTGCCTGCCAATAGTGAAGATGCATTGCAAAAGGCCGTTGCCAACCAACCTGTTTCTGTTGCCATCGATGCCGGCGGGTTCGACTTCCAGTTCTACTCGGGTGGTGTGTTTACGGGAAGTTGTGGCACCGATCTGGACCACGGAGTGACGGCTGTTGGATATGGAGAGGATGGTGGGACTAAGTATTGGTTGGTGAAGAACTCTTGGGGCAGTAGCTGGGGTGAAGAAGGCTACATTAGGATGCAAAGAGATGTGGATGCAAAGGAAGGCATTTGTGGCATTGCAATGCAAGCATCCTACCCTACTGCATAAATATAACTTAAACCATAGTTGCCTTTTTTATAAATTCTCTTATTAGGAATTTTGTACATGCTACTCTACGTGAATGTAGTATGAACAATGTAAACGCATACCCCAATGTCTATATATATACATGCTACTCCATATGAACGATGTAAACGAATATTATAAGGCACATACATATTTAGGAGAATCCAATGTCTATTTTTAATATTTTATAATTTTAAGGGGTGACTTATTTATATTGTAAAATCAAATATTATTTTATATTTAGGGTACTCCAATTGTTCTAATTATTACATGTCTAGTCTCAATTGTTTCGCCGATGTTTTCAAATTTGTTTCATTTTTGGCTCACCTCGTATTTAAGTGGCTAATAATGACAATTTTTTAATATAATGATAATTTTAGTCCTTAACATTTATATTTTTTTGACAATTTGACCTAATTTTATTTAAAAATTATAAAAAATCAAAAATATTAAAAAATATAAACTTCTCAAAAAAATATTTAAAAGAATTAAGATATAAAAATGATAAAAAGTTATAAAAATATTGAAATTCTAGAAACAAATTAAATAAAAAAATTTTAAAAAATTAAACTTATACAATTTTTTTAGAAAAATAGATAAATTATGAAAAAGTTATAAAAAATGATTAAAAATTTCTTCTTTTTATGGATTGGAGAAGGTGGAGTGGTGATAAACCGTAAATTATACACATTTTCACCTCATGTTTAATGCATTTTATGGATGATTTCTCATTAGAATTGGTGAATTCGATGCTTCTAATGCTTTAATTTCATGTTTTATACTTAGGAGAGCATAGGAGAGCGAAAGGATCGAGAAACGGGCCAAAAAAAGAAAAAAATGGATCAAAGTACGAAATCAACACGGCCTGGACCTCCTCACACGGGCAGACCACACGGCCGTGTCAATCTGGCAGAATTGGAGCACCACTCACATGGGAATAGCAAACGCCCGTGCCATTCTAACAGGCTCGAAAACGGCCTAAAGTAATCGCACACGGGCGAGTCACACGGGCATGTCCTTGTTGAGCCCAAGTTAAGTCCAATTCGGAAAAGGCCACTTTTGAGGGCTTCTAGGCATTCCAAAGCCTATAATACACCCTAGAAGAGGAGAAAAGGGGAGACGGAGAAGGGGGTAAGGAATTACCCCAAGGAAGCCGATTGATCCATCTCAGAAGCCGAATTCATCATCAAGACTGAAGATCTATTCTTAATTTCCCTTTAGGAGTTTTGGGTTTTCTTTATGTTTTGTATTCTTTATTCTTCTGAGATGTTTTCTTATTTAGTTATGAACTAAATCCCCTAAATACCTAAGGGGAATGAAACCTAAGACGAATCTTGTTATTATTTTCTGAATCGTATGATAAATATTTAACTTGTTCTTAATTATGTGTTCTTAATTCTTGTTTTGATATCCCAGGATACTGATTCAAAACATGCTCTTATTCAGAGGAAGAATAGACCCTGTTTAAGAGTACTTTTGTCATAATTAAGCGTAGTTGATTGCGCGCCTAGAAATAGGGTAACAAGATTTTGCCGGATTAGGGTGAAACCTAATTAGGGGATCTATAGATCGAGTTAATGCAACCCTAGAGTGTTAATTAGAGAAAAGTCCCGGTTATTCAATTTAGGGATTAGACGTTATTAGTCTTGAATAGGGATAGTAACATAACTTAGGGATCTCTACGGAACAAGTTGAATGAATAAAGCGTACAGTTCGGAGCCAGAATAACAAGTAAAGTCTAGGTGGATTTTTCCTTAGGTATTGTCTCAAGTCAATCGATTTTCCTAAAAGTAATTCCCCAATTCTTTTCTCTGTGCATTCTTAGTTTAGATAATTAGTTAATTAAAACAAATAAAACCCAAGAATAATAAAAAGACAGTCATTACTAGTACTTTTAGTTCCTTTGGGTTCGACAATCTGGTCTTGCTAAAACCATACTACTGTTCGATAGATACACTTGCCTACATCGCGATAATAGTTAGTTCAAGAATGAGTAATTATAAATATTTAAAACCTATCACGAAACCTCGCGATCAAATGGCACTCGTAGTTTCCATCCTTTAGGCTCGTAATTGGTATATTTAGTTCCAAGCTTATTAGAGTTGCTAGAATTTGAGCGGCAATACATGGTATACACCTCCACATTTGTGTTAGTAGTTTGGTAGCATTCACTCAATACTTCCCAACATTCTTTTATTTGTCTTTTCACCCACGCCACGTTTGGTTTCAATACTCTAAAAATCGTGTGTGGATATATAATGCACTATTCAATTTAAAAAAGACTCTAACACCATTACTTAAAGACCCAAAAAAGTAGAAAGAGAGTGAGCTTTAATGATGAATCTATTTGGAGTCACAGGCTACTCTCAGCAACTCTGGAACTGTATATGTTAGATAAGCTTAGGATAGCTAGATTTTAATTTTTATAATTATTTTTTTATATTTTTATCATTTTTATAAAATTTCAATAATTTTGTATATTTTTTAAAGAATGGGTATAGGATATTTGTAGGGTGTGCCTCGTATTTTTGGCCGAATAGATGGGGACGTTAAGACGAGAAGCTTCCCAATGTTGCAACGGCAAATGACATTGTGACGATGCAAATGAGGACGTTGTGACGTAGCAACGTGCCCCACATAAATCGGGTTTCTTCCCTAGTTAAACTCTGCTATCTTGTCCTAGTTAAACTTTGATTACTTCATGGATATCTTAGTCTGATTAGATCTCTAATATTAGCCTATAAAAGGGGTCACTATATCCTTGTTTTGGTAGGTCAATTAAGAGGCAATAAAAGATGTAGAACTATAGTGCTTTTCTTTTAGTGTGATAAAATGTACTCGCAGATGAATTTTGATGAGAGTTTTCGTGGTAACTTTGGAGAGAATTTTGTACCCCTTTTGAGAGAACTCTATAAAAGTTAGGGTTTTGTTTTCAAGTTTTCTCAATGAGAGTTAGGGATTTATTTTCGGGTTTTACTTTAGTACATTTAGGTTTATTTTCTTCATATTGTATTCTTTCTTGTTTACTCATTTAGTGAAAAGACGAAATCTCCATTGCCCATAGTTTTTATCCTATTTAGAGGAGTTTTCCACATAAAATTTGTGCTCGATCTTCTCAACCTTTTCTATTTCGTTGTTTATACAAGTTAATCCCCAAAAAATTAGTATCAGAGCTTGGTTTGGATTCCGCAATCAACTCTTTCAGGTATGGCGACAACAAATTTAAATATCGAAAAGTTCAATGGAATCAAAGATTTCAAATTATAGTATTTTCAGATAAAGCAGAATGTTTAAATCAAGGTTGGTCGCAAAAGGTGACAGTCAAGTGAAGGGAGTTGATTTGCTCGATGTTTTCTCTCTTGTTGTTAAGCACACATCCGTTCATCATCCTTTATCATTGACGATGTTTGGGGTGATGTCATTCCCATGCATGCCGCCCACTTGTTACTTGGTAGACCATGGCAGTACGATCGTGATGTTATTCATCATGGTAAATTAAATCGATATTCTTTTATTTTCCGTGGGAAAAAGAACACTTTCACCCCTTTGAATCCGAAAGATATTCACAATGATCAAATCGACATGATGAAGTTTTGTAAGGAGGTTATGGGAAGTAAGACACAAAATTCAAAAAAGGCTGAGAGAAAAAAGGTCTTTAGTGAAAAAAGAAAAATTAATGATGACCCAATGGTGAGTGCATCCTCTTGTGAGAAAAAAAGAGTGGTTCATAATTTTTATGCGAGTGGAAAAGATGTGCGACGAGCCTTACTCACTAAAAAACCTTGCATCATTATCCGATTTAGGAAAAATTGTTTATCTTTGACTAACCTTCATAACTCTTTGCCTAGTGTTTTTGTGTCTCTTTTACAGGAATATGAAGATATTTTTGAAGAAGCACCTAAAGGATTGCCACCTTTGAGGGGTATTGAGCATCAAATTGACTTAATACCTGGGTCAACAATTCCAAATCGACCAGCTTATAGAAGAAATCCCGAGGAGACGAAGGAGTTACAAAATCAAGTAGATGAACTTTGGCGAAGGGTCACATTCGTGAAAGTTTAAGTCCTTGTACAGTGCCGGTAATTCTGGTGCCAAAGAAAGATGGTACGTATAGAATGTGTGTCGATTGTCGACTAATTAACCAAATTACTATTAAGTATAGACATCCTATTCCAAGGCTTGATGATATGTTTGATGAACTTTATGGTGCTTGTATCTTTACAAAAATTGATTTAAAAAGCGGCTACCATCAAATTCGAATGAAAGAGGGGGGTGAATGGAAAACAGCATTTAAAACTAATTTTGGTTTATATGAATGGTTAGTCATGCCTTTCGGTTTGACTAATTCACCTAGTACTTTCATGCGCTTGGTGAACCATGTTTTGAGACCTTATTTGGGTAAATTTGTGGTAGTATATTTTGATGATATTTTGTTTTACTCAACTTCTTTAGATGACCATGTTTTTCATGTTAAATCAGTTTTGGATATTCTGCGAACTAAAAAATTATTTGCCAACCTTGATAAATGCACTTTTTGTTGTGATAAACTAATCTTTTTAGGTTTTTTAGTAAGTGCTCAAGGTATTCATGTCGATGAGGACAGAGTAAAGGCAATTAGAGAATGGCCCACTCCTAAATCAATTACCGAGGTGAGATATTTCCATGGTTTAGCAAGTTTTTATAGACGTTTTGTGAAGGATTTCTCCACTATTGCTGCTCCATTAACTACGATTATTAGAAAACTGTGGGTTTCAAATGGGGAGAAGTTTAGGAAAAGGCTTTTCAAACTTTAAAGGATAAGTTATGTTCTGCTCCGGTTCTTAAATTACCTAATTTTTCTAATACTTTCGAACTTGAATGTGATGCTTCAGGTATTGAATTGGTGCCATGTTGATGCAAGAAAAAAGGCCAATCGCATATTTTAGTGAAAAACTGACAGGGGCGCAATTAAACTACTCAACTTATGATAAGGAGTTGTTGGCATTAATTCGAGCTCTTCAAGTTTGGCAACATTACTTGCTGCCAAATGAGTTCGTTATCCATACAGATCATGAATCCCTAAAATGGTTAAAGGGACAAGGTAAGTTAAGCAAGAGACACACTCGATGGGTGGAATTCATAGAGACATTTCCATATACAATTAAGTATAAAACAGGTAGAGAAAATGTAGTTGCTGATGCCTTATCTCGTAGATATTCTTTGATAACTACATTAAATGCTAAAGTCTTAGGGTTTGAACATATAAAATTTTTATACTTAAATGATATTGATTTTGCAAATGTTTTTTCTAATTGTGGGAATGGTGCATTGAACAAGTTTTATCTTGTAGATGGGTTTCTTTTTCGCCTAAACAGGTTATGTGTTCCACAATGTTTTATGAGAGAGTTGTTAATTCGTGAAGCACATAGTGGAGGCCTAATGGGACACTTCGGTGTCGCCAAAACACTAGATATTCTACATGAACATTTTTATTGGCTGCACATGAAAAGGACGTTGAAAAGGTATGTTCTAATTGTATTACTTGTAAAGAAGCAAAATCTAAGGTAATGCCTCATGGACTTTATACTCCTTTACCGATTCCTTCTTCGCCATGGGTAGACTTATCCATGGATTTCATTCTTGGTTTACCACAAACAAAAAAAAGGTCGAGATAGTATCTTTGTTGTTGTTGATAAGTTTTCAAAGATGGCTCACTTTATTCCTTGTCACAAAACGGACGACGCTACACATATGGCTGACTTGTTCTTTCGAAAGGTGGTACGCCTACATGGGATACCTCGCACCATTGTATCGGACAGAGACGTAAAGTTCCTAAGCCACTTTTGGAAAGTATTGTAGGGTAAACTTGGTACTAAATTATTATATTCTACTACATGTCACCCCCAAACAGATGGACAAACTGAGGTAGTCAATCGAGTCTTAGGTGCTTTACTACGAGCTGTTGTGGGTAAAAACCTTAAAAGTTGGGAAAAATGTTTGCCATTTGTTGAGTTTGCATATAACCGATCTATTCACTCTACAACTGCATATTCCCCATTTGAACTTGTTTATGGTTTTAATCCACTAACTGTACTTGATCTTGCACCATTGCCTATAGAAAACATTTCTAGTTTAGATGGTGAAAAGAAAGCTGAATTGGTGAAATCCATGCATGCGAAAGCAAGACAACGAATCACCAAAACAAATGAAACAACTGCCAACAAAGCTAACAAGGGGCGTAAGAAAATTATCTTTGAGCCCGGTGACTAGGTTTGGGTCCACATAAGAAAAGAGTGATTTCCAACTAAATGCAAAACAAAATTGGACCCACGTGGTGATGGACCTTTTCAAGTACTCAAGCGCATTAATGACAATGCATATCAAATCGACCTTCCCGGTGAGTATAATGTTAGTGCCACTTTTAATGTCGCTGACCTTTCTCCTTTTGATATTGCAGATTCGAGGACGAATCCTTTTGTGGGAGAGAGGAATGATACGAGTAACTCAGCCCAATTCAAAGGCCATAATAGAGATGAGTTTAGTTTTCCTCAAGGCCCAATTACGAGATCCAAATCCAAACAGATAAAGTCAAAACTCAACTTAGTGGTTCAAGACTTTATCACGAAAAAAATTTGAGAAGAAGAGTTGAAGTTTCAAGACAATAAATTCTGGAGTAATGATGAATTAGAAGAGACTAATTATGTTCTGGGCCTAAACTCTCAATCTATGACGACAAGCCCATGTTGAAAATGCTAACAAGCTTAAGCATTTCACTTCAAGAACCCCAATTGATCTTACAAGCTTAGACGTTTCATATTGGATTTAAGTTTTAGGCTTAATTTTTATTATATATGAGCACAATATTTTATTTATTAGCTCTTATTATTTTATTATTATTTTATTCCAAATTTTTTATAATTATTAAGTATTTTAAGTTATTTAGGAATTTTATGTTAACAAGAAAGTTTAGTTTAAAACTACTTCTTTTTTAGATTAAATTAGAGTTCTAGTATACTTAGGATTTTTATTTAGATTTATTTATCTAGCCTATATATAGGCCTTTGCATTGTACACAAGGGAGACAATTCATTATTATTCTATTTCTCTTTTCAGTTAATAAATTCTCTCTGAGTTTTTCTTTTCAAGAATTTCTCTTGAGTTTCTTTTAGAAGAGTTTTAACAATCTTTTTAGATTGTGGGGATCATCTTCAAACTTTTTCTTGCCAAGGTTTTTATCTTGGAGGGGAAATTAGAGCCGCTTGAAGGGGGTTGTGGATTCTTCGTGTTTCCAAGGCTTCTTAGGACTTCTACACGCCACGTTCTATCTTTCCATTTATCTTCTTTATTCACTTCCTTAATCTTTGATTTATTATATGTTTTAATTATTTTATCTAACTTGGATTTAATTTCGTTTCAGGTTGTGTCAAAAATCCAAGTTTCTTTCTGAACATCGCGAGCCCTAAGTCAAATCCGAGACTTTGACAAACTTTACGATCCGCTTTCGCGTTCATCCTTCTCATTCTTTATCAAATGGCCTTGGTTGCATTATACAACCTTAATTTGAAGGCTAGGAATCTTTCGGTTTCCAAGTTCGAGAATGGTTTGGGCTTGGTTGACATTCTGCGAAGATCGAGTTCAGCCTGTGATGGGGCATGTAGACGAAGGTATGGTCAATACGAGTCAAGGTGGATATTTGTAAGTTGTGCCTTATATTTTCAGTTAAATAGAAGGCGTCATCACAACGAAAAGCTTCCTGATGTTGCAACGATGGACGACTTCGTGACGATGCAAATGGAGACGTTGTGACGTGGCAATGTGATCCCCACATAAATCAGGTTTCTTCTCCTGTTAAACTCTAATTACTTTATAGATATTTTAGTCTGATTAGACCACTAATCTTAGCATAAAAGGGGTCATTGTATTCCTATTTTGAGAAGCCAATTAAGAGGCAATAAAAGATGTAGAAGTATAGGGCTTTTCTTTTGGGGCAACAAGATGTACTCGCAGATAAGTTTTGGTGAGTGTTTTCGTGGCAACTGTGGAGAGAATTTTGTACCCCTTTTGAGAGAACTCTATGACAGTTAAGGTTTTTTTTCGAGTTTGCTCTATGAGAGTTAGGGCTTTGTTTTTGGGGTTTTAGGTTTGTACGTGTAGCACATTTAAGTTTATTTTCTTCATGTTGTACTCTCATTTGTTTACTCATTTAGTGAAAAGATGAAGCCTACTTTGCTCGTGATTTTTATCCTCTTCGGAGGAGCTTTCCACGTAAAATGTGTGTTCGATCTTCTCGACCTTTTCTATTTTGCTATTTATATGGGTCGGTCCCCGAGAATATTTTTATATAGGTGATACAAAGTGAGAAAATTTGGAGATTTGAAAAAGAATTTTCCATAATTTTCTATCACACATTACCTTTTTATTTTTTTTAAATTTCATATATTTTTGTTTAATTTACTTTTCAATGTTTTTCAGAATTTTTTTTTTAAAAAAATCAAATTTTAATTATTTTGTATAAAATTAATATGAAATTGATAGAAAGTATAAAATTTTAGTAGAAAAATTGTTATTATATCAACTAAAAATGTGACACTGTTAGCCGTTTAATAGTCGGGTGACAAAAAATATTAGTGATCAAATTGTAATTTTTTTTTATCTTTGTTAAGTGACCAAAATAGAAGTTTACCCATAATTAAGTGACTAACTAAATAGATTACCCTAAATAAACAAGAGATGATATTTTTCTAAATGTTGTAACCTGTGGTTTGAGATGGATTATCCTAGTGATATCCACAACCTTGTAATTATTGATGCAATTTAATTGAGGTAGTGACCTTAAGGCCCATTCTTTGTAAATATATATAGAGAGAGAGAGGTAGATTACCCTAAATAATCAGAGATGATATATTTTTTCCACATGATAAGTGTTATATAAAATAACGTAAAAATACTTCATAAAAGTAACCGTAAAAGAGAGAGACATGACCTTCACGTTAAAAATAAAAAAACAAAAATGGAATATTTGGGTTAAGGTCCTTAAGCTTTTCTAGATTATTGCTTTTCAATCCTTGGAATCCTAGATAAATATTTATTTATATTTTAATATGTTATTATGTAGGTTAAAATATGTCATAGGTTCCTATACTCTTCACAAATTTGGAATTAGTTATTGTGCTGTTACTTCTAGGAATTTAGTCCAATCGTTAATATTGTTAAAATTTTATTGTCAACAGTTTATCCTGGATTTGAAATCTAAAATATAGATAGACTAAATTCTTGAAAATAAAAATGCATAACCTAAATTCCAAATTTATGAAAATATAGACTTATGACACATTTTAACTTCTTTTTTTTTGCTTCAATAAAACTATTCTGTTTAAAAGCAATAGAACAATAGTTCCAGTTAAACAATACAATTGTCACAAAAGCTATTATAACATGAAAACCAAGCATTCCAATCACCAATCTAACATTCACCACTACAACTTAAACATAACCTTACGATTAATACTTGCTGTTGCTAATGTTTCTGCCATTTCATTGCCATGCTACTCTGCTTTTGAAAATGCTACCTCACCCTCATAAGCTAATCTCCTTTCCATATCTACAAATGTAGCTTGTTGCAACCAAGGTCTCTTGTGTTTGTTCAATAACCAGTTATATGCCACCAGCGACCCGATTTCAAAAATAATCAAACCAGTTCCCCTCCACCTTATCTCAATTATTACATCTAATGCTGTAATTATTGCTCTTAATTCAGATGAATCTACATCAATGGCATCACATGGTCCTGAGAATAAAGCTCTTACATTTCCTTCCTCGTCTCTAAGAACACCTCCATAGCCCATAGCTTCCCCAATTGTCATCCAACTTATGTTAAAATTCAGCCAACCATGAGGAGGACAATGCCAACCCATGTAACAACTTTGGAATCGAACCTGCACTTAGACGAACTTAACCACCATGATCTCTCTTGTACCATACAATCATGAAAGCAACTCTTACCCACAATAGTGCTCTCATCTTGGAATGAAATATCAGTGTATCCATAGACAACACCTTTCTTTCAAACACCATCTCGTTCCTTGCGAGCCAAACAGACCGGCATGAGATCGCTATTGATATCAACCAAAGACTTTTGCTTGTACCATGTAACTTCACATTAAAACATAAAGAGTCAAATTCTTCAAAATCGCTCACTATTTTCCAACGAACTTCCCACCAACTAAATATCCTTCTCCAAAAATCCACAATAAAATTGTAGTTAAAGAACAAATGGTCTACTTTCTCCTGTTCACATTCACACCATAGGCATACATTCATTATGTTTTGCAAATGCACCCCTCTCTTCACTAAGAAATCCTTGGTGGGAACTCTATCGATTGCTAACATCCGTGGGAAGTTTTGCACCCTAGGAGGGACTTTAAATTTCTAGATTTTATTAAAAGCAAAATTGATGTCATCCCTTTCCCCCTCAATTAGCAAATTAGTTAACTTCTTCACCAAAAACTCCCCCTTATTATCGTTCGCCCATATTAAATGATCCTCCAAATTTCGGACCAAGACCACACTTTTCACCCTTTCAGTAAGTTGACTAAGAATCCCCAATTCTCTATCCAACGATGGCCTTATAAATAGATCTTCCCATTTAACTTTAGTAAAACACTATTGTTTGAATAATAAAATACCATCCCATTTTTGAGTTTTGCTAACCAAAATAGTCTAGGAAATTCCAATTTTAATGGACTACTTCCACACCATATGTAACACCCCTAACCATATCCGTCGTCGGAATAGGGTTATGAAGCATTACTAGACTAATCTCATAAACAATCGTACAATTCAAATTACAATTCTCATATCAATTAAAAACCATACAAATACAATTATATAGTCCCTAACAAGAGCCCTCGAGGCCAAAAACAAGCATTAGAAGTGGTTCAGGACTAAACTGAGAACTCAGGAATTTTTTTTGAAAACATAGAAAATTTTTCAAAATACAAGGGACACATGCTTGTGTGGCTCGGTCATGTGTCTCACACGGCCAAAGACACGCCAGTGTCATAGGCCATGTGGACATTCGAAATGGGATCACATGGCCGTATCCAGCTCATGTCCTACCCCGTGTAACTCCCTGACTTGGGTCACATGGCCAACCATACACTCGTATGACTAGCCCGTATACCCTTTGAAATGGCCTCACACGACCGTGTGCCAGCCATGTGCTAGGCTGTGCTAAAACTGTAGGGTATACTGACTTATGCCACACGACCAAGCCATACACCCGTGTGCTGAGCCATGTAGAGCTATTGACTTAGTTTCTAATTAAATATCAAGGGACATACGACCGTGTCACCTAACTGTATGTCACACACGGCTGAGACACAAGCCCGTGTAGATAAAATAGGCTATTTTCCAAGTCATTTTTCTCACCCAAAGAGGTTTCAACCTACATACCTCAACATGTATAAAACCATGGCATAAATAGGACCTCAAAACCAACCAATAACAAGTTTATATCATGCACTAATCACACATACAACATGATATCCACAAGCACATTCATTTGGCCACTTTTAAACATTCCAAATTTGCTTCCAAAGTATACCTAAATGGTCAATTACCTATTTTAAACTTTATGCATAACTTATCATACATGCTCATCTCAATTCCAACCATTTGCTACACAAGATACTAATCCACAACAAAGCATTCACAAATCAACTATACACAACATATCAAAATATGAATTCCAAATATGTTGGCTCAATGATATCAAAGAAATGGTCCCACAGAGTGGTGGCAATGAGTGCCCGAACCGAATCAGCTAGGTGGACCTGTTCTAGTGCGGCCCAATCGATGCAATGCCCCACACCAAGGGGGCAGGCACGTAGAATTTGAAATAGTTCATTCTATGGCCCTAGTGGAAATTGGAGGAATGGATGTCGTATCTCAGCGATGAGGCCAGATGAGAATGTCACTCCTTTTCAATTTTTAGAGGCGAGAACAACAGCTTTCTTGCCTTTTGGGTTTGTCATGATATCTGCAAATAAAATATTAGGTCATCAATAACAATCCCCACATCTGTAAGAAAATTTTGAGTAGTCCAAAATAATAACTTGTTCATAAAATAATATGGAAAAAACTCAAGTAGGCTAAAACAAATGGTGATATTGCATATGAATCAAAGGGCTAAAGGTATATTAATAAAAAGAAAAGAAAAGAAAATAGTACTAAGACTAAACAAAGCCAAGCTAAAAGAAAAATCAAGTTATAATAGAGAATACCAAAAATAGTGATAAATATTTAAAAATGACTAGGAACTGATTTAGACTAATAATAGGCATAAGAGCATTATGAACAAATAAGCAGAGGCTGAGACGCAAATGAAATATGGTAAGGACCTATTGATAATGCTAATCACGTGGGTAGAGTGGGAAGGAATGGAAATCAATGAAGACACAAAAGACTAAGTAAAATTTTATCATCAGTAAAATTGAAAATCACTAAACAGAAATAAGAATCATAAGCATGCAAATCATAAGAACTGGAAAGAATAACCAAGAATAAAACAAGAAATAGAATAAAGAAATGAAGGTAGTGGGGGTAAAATGAAGGAAAAACGATTGATGAATGACGGTGGTGCTTGACGGGGCTTGGTCAGCGCGCAGGGTGGGTTGGTCAACGAGAGGGAGTGCGTGAACTGAGGAGGAGAAAGTGAAGGAGGAGAAAAGGAAATGAGAGCGGGGAATAAAAGAGGAGAAGGGGAATGGGGCTGGTTGGGGAAAAAAATAGGGAAGTGGTGGAAAGAAGAAGGGAAAAGAGAGAAAGGAAAGAAAAATGAAGAAAAGAAAGGAGAAAAAAGGGTGGCTGGTGGGAGAAGATGATAAATAGTGAAGGGAGATAGGAAGAAATTAGGGTTAGAGGAAAATAAAAAAAAAGGGGGCCACGGTCATGTAAGCCCTGTTTTGGGCTACACGGTCGTGGCCCACGCCCGTGTGGTATGGTCTTAGCCCATGTTTTTCGTGAAATCGTAGTTAGGTTCGCACACGGGCCCTTCGACACGCCCATGTTCCCAGGCCGTGTGGTACGTATGGCTGCGGCGCACGGTCGTGTACACTTTCGTTCGTTTCTTCCACTCTCGTGTTAGGTTCTCCACACCCGTTTTCATGGCTTATGCTTATGGGTTGATGTTTCAAGTCAAAATCGCACATGGCCAGCGAACACGCCCGTGTGTCTCAGCCGTATGACCCACACGGCCACATCACACGGCCATGTAGTGCTCCCTTTCGTTTCTCCCACGCCCGTGTTCATTCCAACACGCCCGTGTCTATTAATCAGGATTGCACATGGCCTTTAAGCACGACCGTAGCCTACTCTCGTGTTCTATTTTGACTTCGTTTATCATTTTAATTTTTGGGCAAGTTCTCACACATCCCCAAGCACGCCCGTGTGACTCCCACGGCCACCTCGTACGGTCATGGTGATTTATTGTAGGCTGTGTCTCTGCTGATCTTTTTTGAAAATTAAGGTGCAGTTTTACCACAGTCTAGGACACGCCCGTGTCCCTTAACCGTGTGGTGCACACGGCCGTATCGCATAGTCGTGGCTATTTATCACAGCCCGTGTGTCACTCTATCTTCGAAAAAATGTTTGTCCTATTTTAGCACGGCCAGGGTCACGCTCGTGTCTCCTGCCCGTGGAGAGCCTATGGCCTAAAGCATGCCCGTGTGCTAGGCCGTGTGTGGCAAAAATACCTACAATCAGATTATAAAGCAAAAGGAAAAACAACTAAGTTATTTAGTGGGTTTAGTGCTCGGGTTGCCTCCCTGAGAAGCACTTATTTAGAGTCTAAGCTTGACTTTACTTGGTAGGTATGTTTATTCAGTTTCGCGGAGCCGTAGCTCCTCTCCTTTATCTTTGAAATCCTCACCATTATAAAGTTTAAGCCGATGTCCATCTACCTTGAAAGTATCTTGGGTTGGGTGACTTACCTATACTGTACCATATGGAAAGACAGTTTGGATTACGAATGGACCTGACCATCGTGATTTAAGCTTCCCAGGGAACAATTTGAGCATTGAGTTGTATAATAGGACAAGATCTCTAACTTCAAATTGCTTGTTTTGCTTTAAACGAGCATCATGGCGACGCTTTGTTGCTTCCTTGTATATTCGTGAATTCTCATAGGCATTAGCTCGCCATTCATCTAACTCGTTCAGCTGCGCCAATCTCCTTTCACCTGTGAGTTTGGGATCAAAGTTTAGAAATTTTATAGCCCAGAATGCTTTATGTTCCAATTATAACGGTAAATGACAACTCTTCCCATAAACAAGTCTGTAAGGGGATGTTCCTATGGGGATCTTAAAAGCAGTTCTATAGGCCCATAAAGCATCATCTATTTTCTTTACCCAATCCTTCTTATTTGACTCTACAGTCGTTTCTAGAATGCATTTAAGTTCTCGGTTAGTGACTTTGACTTGTCCATTAGTTTGAGGATAGTAAGGGGTAGCTATTCTTTGGTAAACTCTATATTTCTTAAGAGTTTTATCAAATTGAGTATTGCAGAAATAAGTGCCCCTATCACTGATGATTACATTAGGTGTTCCAAATCGACAGAAAAGTTTCTTAAGGAACTTCACCACTACTCTAGCTTCATTAGTAGGTAAGGCTTGGGCTTTCACCCATTTAGACATATAATCAATGGCTACTAATATGTATTTATTCCCAAATGAGCTAGGGAATGGACCCATGAAATCAATACCCCATACATCAAATATTTCACATGAGAGCAAGTACGTTTGGGGTATTTCATAACGTTTAGAAATATTACTTGTTTGTTGGCATTTATCGCAAATAGCAACATACCTGTTGGCTTTTTTGAATAGTGTGGGCCAGTAAAAACCTGATTCAAGTGTTTTATGTGCGGTCCTGGTTCCACTGTAATGTCCCTCAGTCGGTCTTGAGTGGCAATGCTCCAAAATTTTAATCGCTTCTGTCTTTGTAACGCATCTTTGAATTACTTGATCTGCACATATACGAAAAAGAAAAGGTTCTTCCCAAAAATAGTTTTTCACATCAGTGAAGAATCGCTTATTTTACTGATGTGTCGACCCTTTTGGTATAATATTAGAGGCTAAATAATTTGCAATGTCTGCAAACCAAGGTTCCTCAGAGTCAGAGATAGCAAAAACTTGTTCTTTAGGGAATGAGTCATTTATCTCCTATTCATTCAGTTCATTGAGATGTGGGTTTTCTAATCTGGATAGATGATCTGCTGCAAGATTTTCTGCTCCTTTCTTATCTTGAATTTCTAAATCGAATTCCTGCAACAATAAAATCCATCTTATTAGTCGAGGTTTTGCATCTGTTTAGTAAGGAGGTATCGAAGAGCTGAATGGTCAGTGTAAATGACAACTTTAGATAATATAAAATATGGTCTAAATTTATCGAATGCAAAAACCAAAGCCAACAACTCTTTCTCGGTCATTGTATAATTTTCTTGAGCACCTGTCAAAGTTTTACTAGCATAATAGATCGGTTGGAAGTGCTTGTCTTTCCGTTGTCCAAGAACCGCACCTACTGTAAAATCACTCGCATCATACATTAGCTCAAATGGTAAATTCCAATCAGGTGCAACTACAATTGGAGTATTAATTAATTTATTTTTAGGAGTATTAAATGCTTCTAAACACTCTTGACTGGAATTGAAAGGTATATCTTTCTCTAGAAAATTCGTTAAAGGCTTAACTATTTTAGAAAAGTCTTTAATAAATCTTCTATAAAATCCAGCATAACCTAAAAAACTACGAATAGACTTAACTGAATTAGGGGGAGGTAGTTTCTCAATAGTTTCATCTTTTTCTTTATCAACCTCTATTTCCTTACTAGAAATTTAATGGCCTAACACAATTCCTTCACGAACCATGAAGTGACATTTTTTCCAATTCAGTACAAGATTTGTTTCCTCACATCTAATTAAAACTCGTTTTAAATTTTTAAGGCAAAGATGGAAAGAGTTACCGAATACCAGAAATCATCCATAAATACCTCCATTATGTCTTCCACAAGTTCATCAAAGATGGCTAACATGTATCGCTGGAAAGTAGCAGGAGCATTACATAATCAAAAAAGCATTCGTTGATAAGAAAACGTACCGTATGGACATGTAAATGTCATTTTCTCTTGGTGCTCTAGAGCTATTGGGATTTGGAAATAACCAGAGAGTCCATCTAGAAAGCATACATATGCCCAGACAATCTTTCTAACAACTGATCAATGAATGGTAAGGGAAAGTAATCTTTCCTTGTGGTATCGTTCAACTTCCTGTAGTCAATACAAACTATCCATCCTATGACTATTTGCGTTGGAATTAATTCATTCTTTTCATTGGCCATAATAGTCATGCCTCCTTTCTTAGGAACAGCCTGCACAGGACTCACCTAAGAACTGTCAGAAATAGGATAAATAATTCCAGCATCTAGAAGTTTAATTATCTCAGCTTTTACGACTTCTTTCATGTTAGGATTCAATCTTCTTTGAGCTTGCACACATGGTTTGTATTCATCTTCTATTAAAATTTTGTATGTGTAAAAAGAAGGGTTGATCCCTCTTATGTCAGAAATTTTCCAAGTTATGGCTCTTTTGTGCTCCTTTAATACTTGGAGTAACTCGCCTTTTTCGGTTGGCTATAAATCTGAAGCAATAATCACTGGTAATGTAGAATTATTTCCAAGAAATGCATATTCTAAGTGATCTGGTAGTTTCTTTAATTCCAACTTAGGCGTTCTTCAATATAGGGTTTTAATTTTAATTCATTGTTTACCTCAAAACCCTCGTAGTTCTTTTGTCTCGGTGAAGGCTCATTGGAATTTAGTTCAGCTTTTATCTTACCAACCACAGAATCATCATCATTTACCTCCTCTCCTTGGGCAAGACACAGTTCCAACGTGTCCTTATGTACGATTTCCTATAAAGAGTCTTGAGTAGCATGATCAATAAAGTCAATAAAATAACATGAGTCATCCTATTTCCTAGAAAATCTCATGGCATCATAAATTTTAAAAATAATCTCTTCGTCACCTACTCTAAGCACAAGTTTACCATCACCCACATCAATAACAGCCCTAGAAGTGGCTTAAAATAGACGACCTAAAATTAAAGGCACCTCAACATCCTTATCCATGTCAAGCACGGCAAAATCAATAGAAAATATAAATTTATCTACTTTTACAAATACGTCCTCTATAATACCCCTAGGATATTTTACAGATCTATCAGCTAGTTGAATACTCATCCTAGTGGGTTTCGGTTCCCCAAGACCAAGTTGCTTGAACATTTTATATGGCATCAAATTAATGCTAGCGCCTAAATCAGCTAGTGCCTTCTCAACATTCAAACTACCAATTAAGCAGGGAATAATAAAACTTACTAGATCTTTCAGTTCGGTTGGTAGTTTATTTTGGAGTATGGCCGAGCATTCCTCGTTAAGTTCCACTGTAGACAAGTCTTCAAACTTCCTTTTATTTGTTAGAAGCTCCTTTAAAAATTTTGCATATGTAGCCATCTGCGAGATAGCTTCAACAAAAGGTAAATTAATATGTAATTGTTTAAAAAGTTTGAGAAATTTAACGAATTGTGCATCCATGTGGTCTTTCTTCAACTTTACTGGGTATGAGATTGGTGGTTTATATTGCCTCAACACTTGTTTTTCATTATTTTCGGGTTCTTTCTCCTCACCTTCTTTTCTACCAGGTTCTGGTTGCAGCTTCTTTTCAGATTTAGCTAACACCTTCCCACTCCTTAATGTAACTGCTTTCACATGCTCTTTTGGATTGGGTTCGGTATTACTAGGTAGGCTCCCTGGTCGTCTCTGATAAACCGCAATTTATACATATTTTTATCCCATGCTTAGCACATTTTATGGATGATTTCTCCTTATATTTGGTGAATTTGATGGTCCTAATCCTTTAATTTCATGTTTTACACTTAGGTGAGCATAGGAGAGTAAAAGGACCGAGAAACGGGCCAAAAATGGAGAAAAACGGGCCAATATAAGAAAACAACATGGCCTGGACTTCCTCACACAGGCGTGTCACACGGTCGTGTCCCTTTGGCAGGATCGAAGCACGACTTACACAGGTAGACCACACGCTCGTGCCTATTCAACAGCCTTGACCACGAGCTGGAGTAATCACACACGGGCGTGTCACACAGGCGTGTCCCTGCCGAGCCCAAGTTGAGTCCTATTTGGAAAAGGCCATCTTCTAGGGCTCTTAGGCATTCAAAAGCCTATTTAAACACCTGAAGAGGCACTTAGAAGGGGGGACGCGAAGTAGGAAGCAAGAAATTACTCAAGGAAATCCAATTGATCCATCTCAGTAGCCGGATTCATCATTAAGACTGAAGATCTCCCTTCAAATTCCTTCAGAAGTTTTGGGTTTTCTTATGTTTTGTTATCTTTATGCTTTTGAGATGTTTTCTTTTACAATTATGAACTAAACCCCCTAAATACCTATGGGGGATGAAACCTAAGACAAATCTTGTTATTATTATCTGAATTGTATGATAAATATTTGACTTGTTCTTAATTATGTGTTCTTAATTCTTGTTTTAATATTTCAGGATATTGATTCAAGTTAACGCTCTTATTCAGAGGAGGAATAGACCCTATCTAAGAGTAAAATTGTCATAATTAAGTGGAGTTGATTGCGTGCCTAGAGATAAGGTGACAAGATTTTGTCGGATTAGAGTGAAACCTAATAAGGGAATCCATAGATCGAGTTAATGCAATTCTAAGGTGTTAATTAGAAAGAGATTTCAATTATTCAACCTAAGGTTAGACTTTATTAGTCTCAAGAGAGATAATAATATAACTTAGGGATTTCTACGGATCAAGTCAAATGAATAAATCGACTGATTCAAATCAAATAACAAGTGAAGTCTAGGTGGATTCGTCCTTAGGTATTGTCTTAATCAATCGAATTTTCCTAAAAGTATTTTCCCAAGTTTTCTTTCTGTGCATTCTTAGTTAGTAATTAGTTTAGATAACCAAACCTCTTAATTTTTAGGTTAGATAATAAAAAGGAAGTAAATAATAGTACTCATAGTTCCTTTGGGTTTGACAATCCGGTCTTGCTGAACTATACTACTGTTCGATAGGTACAATTGCCTTAATCGTGATACTAAGTTAGTCTCAAGAATGATTTATTTATAAATTTTTAAAACCTGTCACGAATATCAAGCATCAGTCTCTCAGAAATCATCTTAGTCAGCTGTCCTATTTGATTCTTGAGCCCTTGAATTGATGCTTACTGATTTTTAAGTGCAGTTCAGTATTCTGAAAGCGAGTCTCTGCTACTAAGATAAATTTTGTCATCATCTCCTCAAGGTTCGAATTTTTCTCTGGCTGGTAAGGTTGTTGTTGGAAGCCTGGAGAGGGTGGTGGTCTTTAATTTCCTTGGCTTCCTCATGAGAAATTTGGGTGGTTCCTTCCTACCTGCATTGTAAGTGTTACTATAAGGATTATTTTGAGGTCGAGGATTATTACCCATAAAGTTCATTTGCTCATTTTCCATGTTAGGGCCGTAGGATGGATAGTCTAAATTGCTAATTCCACCTCCACTTGCATCACACTGCATTACTGGATGAACCTGTGAAGAACCGAGTAAACCATCAATTTTTCTATTCAAAAGTTCTATCTGATTAGAAAGCATAGTAACTGAATCGATGTTAAAAACACCGGCTGCTTTCGTCGGCTTTGTCCTCATGACTTGCCATTGATAATTATTCAGTGACATCTCTTCTATAAACTCATAAGCCTCTTTAGGTGTCTTATTGTTAATAGTCCCACCAGCAGCTGCGTCAATCATTCGTCTCGTCGAGGGAACCCATGGTGAGGGTAAAGAGGTAACTCATGGTGAGGGCACCTTCTCAATAGATCCTTGTATCTCTCCCATGCATCGTAGAGTGTTTCCAAATCCATCTGCACAAAAGAAGAAATATCATTCCTTAGTTTAGTCATTTTAGCCGGTGGATAATATTTTAGTAAAAATTTTTCGGTTATCTGTTCCCAAGTAGTGATTGACCCTCGTGGTAACGAGTTTAACCACTGTTTAACTTTATTCCTCAATTAGAATAGAAACAACCGAAGGCGAATGGCATCGTTAGAAACGCCATTGATATTAAAAGTGTTGCAGAATTCTAGAAAATTTGCTAAATGAGTGTTCAGATCTTCATCCTGCAAACCATCAAACTGAACAAACTGTTGTATCATTTGAATTGTGTTAGGTTCCAGTTCAAAATTATTTGCAGCAACAGCAGGCTTAACTATACTTGATTCAGTTTCGGTTAAAGTAGGTTTAGCATAATCATACATAGTACGAGGAGCAGGATTCTAATTTACTGGATTTGCAGCAACCACAGGAGGTAGCGGATTATTCTGATTTTCAGCCATCTCTTCGGTTGTGGTGTGAATATCGTCCTCTTGCCCTTTCTCTATGTATTGTAGGCTTCGCCTTATTTCTCTTCGCTTTCTGCAAGCTGTGCTTTCGATCTCACTGTCGAAAAGTAGAAGTCCTGATGAGTTTCTTCTAGTCATAAACTATAAAAACCTGCCAGAAGTAAATAAAAGAAAATTTAGTAATTCAAGAAAAATTAAAAATTAAATTAAATTGCAATAAAAATAAAAATGGCTAAAGTAATAAAAATTAAGCGTTCCTAATATTTTAGTCCTCGAAAACAGTGCCAAAAACTTGCTGGTCGTGAAACTAACTAAAAAATTGACTTAAGGCAAGCGCACCTATCGAACAGTAGTATAGTTATGGTGAGACCGGAAATATAGTATCCACGATGACTAAAAGTACTAGTAATTACTATCTTTTTATTATCTAGCCTAAAATTTAAGAGAATGTTTTATTTAAAACTAATTATCTAATAAACTAAGATTTCGACAGAGATTAAAGTTGAAAAATACTTTTTTGAAAACCAATGGAGAAGACAGTACGCAAGGAAGAATCCACCTAGACTTCACTTATTAACTTTGAATTAGACGATTTATTCACTTGACTTAATCCGTAGAAATCCATGATTTATGTTAATATCTCTCTCGAGACTAAAAACAACTGACTCTAGGTTGATTAATTGAAATCTCTTTCTAATTAAAACCCCTATTGTTGCATTAACTCGATCTATGGATTCCTTTATTAGATTTGACTCTAATTCGGCAGATTTATGTCATCCTATCTCTAGGATTGCATGCAACTCCGCTTAATTATGAATGATCTACTTTTAAACAGGGACTTTTGCTCCACTAAATAAGCACATCAAAAACCTAAATTAATATCCTGGAATATTAAAGCAAGAGTCAAATTCACAATTAAGAATAAGAACAAGTATTTATCATATAACTCAATTAATAATAAAATTCGTCTTAGGTTTTATCTCCCTTAGGTATTTAGGGAGTTTAGATCATAATAATAATGGAAAAAATCTCAAAGTTTGGAAAACAACAAAACATAAAGAAACCCAAAGAACTTCTAGGAAATTGGATGGAAAATCTTCAGTCTTGATGTAGATCCTGCCTCTGAGGTGATTCTGATGGCTGTCCTTAAGTATTTTCTACCTTCAACTCTTCGTGTCCTTTTTTTTCCCTCTTTTTGGGTGTTTATATAGGCATTAGAATGCTTCAAAACCCTCAAAAGTGATATTTTCTGAGTAGAATTAGACTTGGGCTCAACAGGGACACGGTCGTGTGCCACGTCCGTGTGCAATTCTGACTTCGTTTATTATTGACACGGACATGACGTACGGACATGTGGTTTACCCGTGTTTCTAACACGGGAGTGTGGATGACTCATGTGGAACTGCCTAGGCCGTGTGAAACACTGAATCATGCCCAATTTGTCCCTTTTTGGCCCATTTCTTGCTCTTTTTGCTATCCTAAGCTCTCCTGAGTATAAAACATGAAATTAAAGGATTAGAAGCATTAAATTCACTAAATCTTATAATAAATCATCCATAATTATGCCAAGCATTGGGGTAAAAATATGTATAAATTATGGTTTATCAAAAGGCCAATTACACATATATATATACATAACCAAATATATCAAAACAAGCCAAATCACATGGCTATACACATAACCAAAACATTCACCATTTATTTACAAGCCAAATCAATTGGCTAAATACATTACTAATATATAGGCTATATTAATCACAACTCCTATACATGCCATATAACCAAGTACACAAGTTAAAAAGTACCAAAATGATAGCTGGATAGTGTGATGAGATTTCCGACAACTCCCAATCTGAGCAATCTTTGAAATCACTATAAAACACGGAAAAGTAAATAGAGTAAGCTATAAAACTTAGTAAGCTCGTATTGCTAATAAGTACAACTTACAATTCATTCACAATTTAGGTAATATAAACATAATATACTGCAATTCCATATAATCACAAGGCTAATATATATGTTCATTCACATAGCAAATCGCTGAACTCCTCAATTTCATGGATCCAACGCTTACATGGTTTACGTACATACCTGTACCGATACGTATCAATCTGATACTCTTTCATATCATTGACATACCCATTGAACCATTTGGAATAATATCGGATACACAAGAATCTCGCACCCTAAGTGCCAATACATGGTCGAAACCATCTCAATCTCATATCTCATATGCAAATGCTCGTCTCAAGCTATCACCGGGTCTACTCATACAAGCTGACAGTCAAGACGTAGCTATATGGTGCTGCTCACACAAGCTGATGAGAATCCACAACACATAGAACGTACAAACCAACACCCAAAACATAATAACCCTTAATGACATGTCATTTGTATCCTATCTATTCCTAAGGTTCACCCGGTATTTCACATTGCCAAATCTTCGTTGAACATTTCCGTAAAGTCGCAATCATTAACAATACAATTATAAAGCATTTAAAACACAATTATATTAATGCTTATTAACATACAAACTAACCTCGATCACAAAAACAGCGAAATAGGATCGACTAATCTAATACATTATTTTCCTCCTGATCTAGATCCGTACGTTGTTTTTTTGATCTATATAATCAAATTTAACTCATCAAAATACATTCTATTCAATTTAATCCAAAATTTCATATTATGGAAATTTTACACTTTTACCCCTTATATTTAAACATCTTTACAATTTAGTCCCTAGCTCATAAAAATGCAAATTCATGAAATTGAGTCCACACCCATGCTAGCCGAATTTCATCTATGCTCTTAACAGCCCACAGATTTCATTATTTCACACATTTACCACATAATTTTCACATTTCTCAATTTAATTTCTAATTGACAATTTTATCAAAAATCACTTAACAAATGTTGTTTATCTAACAACAACCATTCATTTTCTATCATCAAACATCAAAATACACACATATTCATCAATGGTAAAACCCTAGACCTTTAACAGTTTTGCAAATTAGTCCCTGGGCTACCTAGATTAAGCTACAACAACTCTAAAAACATAGAAATCATTAAAAACCGAGCAAAATTGTACTTACATGCAAGGATGAACTATAGCCGAAACTTCAAGCTTCATTCAAGGTGTTTCCTAATTTAATTTCCGGTGGAAGATGGAAACAATAAAGATGATGATTTTGTTTTTAATTATTTTAGTTAGTTTATTTTGTTAAATTACATTTTTAACCTTAACATTAAACCATTAAAATCACCTAATTAATGACCCTCTTTGTTCACTCATAATGACAATGGTCTAATTACAACATAAGAACCTCTATTTTAAAGTTCCATAGCTGTTAGACACCTTTAACCAATAGAAATCAACTTTTACACTTTATGAGATTTAGTCATTTTTATCAAGTTGAAAATCCAAACTGTAAAATTTCTTAACGAAATTTTTACACAATCATACTATCATGTTGTAGACATTAAAATAATAATAAAATAAATATTTTGACCTCGGATTTGTGGTTCCGAAACCACCGTTCTGATTTAACTAAAAACGAGCTATTACATTATATATCCACCTAAAACATCGTTGACTTTCCGTTCCCAATCTTCCATCTAAAATCTTTATTCCCTATTCATTTAGCTACTTTAGCTTCTATCGAGTTCTCAACAATCCCTCTCCAAACAGACGACATAAATTGCCAATGTTGCACACTGGGGCCATACTTTGCTAATATAACTTTATGCCATAACGCCTCTTTTTCAACTGCTAAATGCCATCTCCATTTTGCCAACAATGATTTGTTCTTAATCGCGAGATTCACCTCAATGACTCTTCATTTTTCCTTTGGTCTGCAAATTTGATTCCAGCATACTTTTTCCATTTTCCTTTTGCCATCAAAACTTCCCCACAAAAAGTTTCTCCTTATTTTATCAATCTTTTTTATTACCGTCGTCAACGCTTGAAATATGGACATGAAGTAAATAGGCAAGGTAGATAATATTGGATTAATCAATACTATCCTGACAGCCCACGATAGAGTTCTACATTTCCAACCCGAAAATTTCTTTCTAAATCTCTCAACAATAACATCCCAAGTTGCTGCTCTCATCGGATCCGCTCCTAATGGAATTCCTAAATACCTAAATGGTAGTGCCCCTATCTTATACTTACAAATAGCTACCATACGATATAAAAATTCCTCGTTCACACCAAACCCCACAATACACGATTTTTTGAAGTTGATACTTAAGCCTAAAGAAATCTCAAAACATCAAAGAATGAATTTCATATTTTCCGCCACCTTCTCATCTGCCTTCAAGAACAATATAGTGTCATCCGTAAATTGTAGGTTCAAAATTGTTTGACCTTGAATAACTTCTTAAATTTCTTCAATTATTCCCATCACCCCAGCTTTGTCCATAAAAAAATGTAATACTTCTGTCACTAAAATGAATAGGAATGGAGATAAAGGATCTCCTTGTTGAAGACCTTTACCAAAACTAAACTCATTTTTAGACAATCCATTTACGAGAACAGTCGCTCTCGTCGTTGAAACACATTCTATTGACCATCCAATCCATTGTTTGCCAAATCACATCTTGCGAAAAACTAATTCCAAGAAATCCCAAGAAACACAATCATACACCTTAGAGAAATCTAATTTGAAGATCAAATTGCCTCATATTCCTTCCATTTTCTTCATCGAATAAATCACTTCATTTTCCTACTATAACACCCCAAACCCGGCCTAGACGATATGACCGGATCCGGTGTGCCACATTGATGCGTTCAAAACATTCCGTATTACTTAATTTAGAAAACTTAGTTGGGGTTGTAAAAGATACTTTCTAAAGCAGGTTAAAGTGAATAGAAGCTGTGCACCAGGTAGGAAACTAGGAAGAAGAGGAGGTGAGTCCGTCAGACTGCTTAAGTACCAAGCTCCCTTCGGATCCAATCCTAGACATGCACACCACCATTGCCACACCTTAACGACTCATCTAATTTTAAGAAAACCATCTGGTTATATCTATCTTAAGAAAATGATTAAGTTTGAAAACGTTTGCTTAGCGGAAGTCTTACTTGTAATCGTGTTATTTTGAAATCCCTTGATGTTTTTGAAAATGCGTCCTAAAGCTAATCCATTTTCCTTAGTTATCATAGTTTTCTTCATCATAATAAAATAAAATAATAAAAGTAAAACAAAACCATAAAAAATAATTAAAAGGCCATATTACACTTAAAACCCAAAACCATAAATGAAATTAAAAGGATGTCCAGTTCACCAGAAAGAAACCAGGTTCGTAGAAACATGTGGCCAGTCCAAATCCCTCACAGCTCCAAGCCCACTATGGTTGAGGATTACCTGCGAGGGTGAAAATAAGGGGTGAGTTTTGGAAAACTCAGTGTGTAATTCAACCCAACCATAGCCTAAATCAGTTCAAACCACAGAAACAGAATAAGTTGGCCTCAGCCCAGAACAGATATCAGAATAAAGCCCGTAGGCCCAGAACAGACCAGAACAGATATATCATGCTTATGCAGAAACCCAACCATATCCAACCACATACACCCCCATACCATCCTTTCACCATGTGGGGAGACTACTCGACCCACCCAACCGCTACATGCCACAGAAATATGCAGCATGGCTGCTAGATACAGAAAATGTGACAGAGTCACCAGATACAGATATTTTATGGCAGTGTCACCAGAACAGATATATGTGGCAGGGCCACCAGAACAGATAATTTGTGGCATAGCCACCAGGACGCTTCCTCCATAATATAACCCATGTCCCCATGCAACAAATATTCATTCATGGCATACATCATACAGATTTAATTCATCATGCTTTTCAGACAAAATTAACCCTAGGGGTATAAAGGTCATTTTGCACACATAGGGGTATAATGGTAATTTTGCATACATAGGGGTATTCTAGTAAATCTAACTATTTCTAAGGTTTTCATGCATATCGTAGCCATTACGTTTACCCAGAAACACTTACTGATCGTTCTTACCGAATTGGGCCCGTTGGCCCATTAACCTAGTTTTGGCCCATTAAGCCCAAAATATCAAACGCACGAAATTGCGCATACTACAGTTTTATCACTTTCGATTACCAGTAATAATTACCCATACATCTTACGAGCATTCACACACTCGCAAGTGCCCAAAATACCAATTTTTCGGCATTTCGGCATTTCGACTTTCGCCGATCTAGCCTATGGAAGAGTGTCAGATACACACCTATTTTCGGGATTTCCTCGTCGAGATCTACACCCGAACTGCCTACAATTGAATCACTTACTATTACTCCAAATATAAAAAATACAATTGAGTACCTAGTCCCTTACCACATTCGGCCAAACATGCCAAAAAC